>NC_047114.1:100708789-100941289 GCF_902500255.1 Thalassophryne amazonica
TGCCCTCCACATCCATGCCTTGGTCCTCTTCACGAGTTCCTAATACAAATTGTCCAGCTGTCTTTCCCATATCATGACGTTTATATGGGGGTGGCTTTGCTTCCCAGCTCGGTGCACTGGCTTTAGTTTCTTTGGATCTTTCCTCTGTCATTTTTTCTCTTTTCTGCTGTAGCCTCTGCGCTTTCTGCTTGAACAAGGCCAAAACTTCTTTTTCTTCAGTGCGTTTTTTGTTGTTATTCACGTTCTTCTGCTGATCTTTAATTTCTTTTTTCTGTATTTCTACCGCAACTGCTTCACACATCACCGGATCAAATGATCCCTCCAAAGGCCATTGCCTGCCCCCATGTGACCTTTTGTGCCACTTTCTCATACATTGGTTGGCCTTAGTGCGTTTTCCTGGATATTTTCTTAGTACTAAGTCTAGCGGGGTACTTTCCCGACCTTGACCTTGAGAGTTACCCATGTAACCCTGACAAACGCTATGTGAGGTGTTTCTATGGTGTTCTGGTAGTCCCTCAGGGGCTGTCCTGATCCAGACCAATAACTTGCCGGCTGTAACACCTGTTTTGTATTTTAAACCCTTAAAAGGATTAAATTTCCAACTGTTATGCCCGTCTTCTTTTTCTTTAACTAAATACGAAAATTTACCTGTTTCCCACCGAACCTTCCTTGGGACCACAGTCAGAGTCAGCCTAGGAAACAGTTCTTCACCTGGATCGGTTGGCAGTGTTATTAAATGATTTAATGGTATGCTAATTTCTTTATTAGGATCATCACAAAGCAGCTCCAGCCACGGGGTTAAACCCTGATGCCACAGACGTCTTATCAGCAGCTCCCAATTAATTAGAGGGAATTGTTCTTTCTTTTGCTTCAGATTGACTACCTTAGTAATCTGCCATAATTTCTGATTGATCTCTTGTTCGTCCTGCCAATGTTCTGCTCCTACACTGTCAAAATAGGTCCTTTCCAGCCAAAAATGTGTCCTGATTCCCTGGGTTTCGATGTATCCGTCAGTCAAGTAATGTTCTGGGAGTATTATTTTATCATCACTTAAGTCTCCCATCAAAGACTGTCCCAAGCATTGATCAGTCTGTCAGCTTTTTCACTATAATCTAAGCTTTAACTCTTTTGATTTATAACCAACTTTATTTATTTAATCCTCTTACAACCCTAACACTTCCTAATGTCTTTGCTCTCGACTTTCTATTTTTCCTTCTAGTTTTTTCACTTTCCACTTCTCTTTTTCGCTTCTCTCTTTTTCTGCTATGTTTGTTTATTAGTTTTCTTTCTTTGAAATAATATCTACCTTCTCTGTATTTACATAGCAGTCTCTTCTCCTGTCTTTTTCTTCACTGTCTCTGTTTCACACTTTCCTCTCTGCCTGTCATGCACCTCCCAAGTCCTCCTTCTCGTACTCTTTACATTAATCTTGTATGTCAGCCAGCCTGCAAGCCCTCACAGCTTTGCCTGCAACTCCCCGCTTACTCTCCGCTCTCCCACACACCAATCTTCAAAAGCTTTATACACAAAAATTATTAAAAACAACTTTCTATATATCTCTATCTAGACTTCTGCCACCCTTTACTCCGCGGCTTTAAACAACCTTTTTATTCACTTAACACCAATGTGTTCTGTTTAAGTATGTATCTCTTCTTCACGTTAGACAGCTTCTCCGGCGCTGCCAGCAACTCATATATTATTTTTTAACAAGCCCTCTTTGAGCGTACAATATTTCATTTACTTCTACGCCTTACCGCGCCTCGCGTGCGTATCCTGTGCTTAATATATTATTTTTCACAAGCTCCTCTCTGAGCATACAATATTTCATTTATTTCTACGCCTTACCGCGCCTCGCGTGCGTATCCTGTGCCTTTCTGCACTTTCTTCTACTTTTTTCCCACTTACTGAGCTCCTCGTGAGCTTAATGTGCCTTTGCACTGAAAATATTCTCTTTTTCTTTTCTTATAAAAAACTCATATTACTGTGTACTTAATTACTTATTCTTCTCCCACACCCCACAAGCGTGTATTTGGTGCCTTACTGCACTATTTTCTGCTTCATTAATTCTCATGTATTCTGCACTAAGTCTCTATTTATTTTATTTTTTTTTTAATAATTTTTCTCTTTTCTTAAAAAATGACATCCTTTATTGAGCTCTTTTACTTACTGTCAGCTGTGCTACTTTGCACTTTTCTCTTTAAATCTCTTTATCACGTACGGTATTTCTACTGCGCCCCCTCAGGCGCTTATCTTGTGCTTTCTCTGCACGTATTCTCTTGTTAAACTCTTTTTTCTCACTTATTTTACTTCCGTCTCTTTTCTTTAAATAACCTCGTATTATCTTGTACCTATTTGTCAGTATACTCCCCTAAACTAACCCCTACAGCGCATGCTATCAGCCGGCACATTAGTAACGAATTTCAACACCAATTATTCCCCAAGCATCCAGATTAGTTCTCCACGCACTCTTTTCCGCACCAGAGTTCATGAACATTCCTGACCTTTCACTCACACAGACATTCTTTTTCCCGGGAACACACACACCTTCTGAGCATTTTATCTACAAGGCCTGATAATTTTCAATCTTATCTTTTTTAGTCTCTTATCAATTTTCTTAGTCCAGGTTCTTTTGGGTAAGAGGCAATTAAAAATATCACCTGTCAACTTGGGCGGAAATCCCGACTCACTCCTCCAGATCGTGCAGAAGTTACAAAAGGTTTCTGCTTACCTTTTAGTCGTGATCACTGTTATTTACGGTCTGGAGGGATGAGCTGGACTGCCCCAGGCTGCCGGAATGCCCCTGGACCCTCCTGAAGCTGGCTCGCTAAGTTCTGTCGTGGTTCGTCTTTAGTCTTCTCGGGATGTCGTCTTTTAGATAACACAAACTAATTGCAAGTGATATGCTAGAAAAGGACACAACACTTTAGAATAATTCAGCCTTAAGCAAGATAAAATGCACAGAGTTTTTAAGTTTATTTAAGCCTTCGACACAAAGCTTAGACAAACTGAGTCCTCTAGAGAGACTGAATATGTGACAACCGCGCTCATCTATTTATTGGAGACCCGCGGGCATCGCTCCTCCTTCGACTTTTTTATTTATTTTATTCCCAAAACATGGTTTTCTATTGGAAGCGTCCTCTAGTGAACCCTAAGCAGGTGTTAGGCCATTATTTCAATGTGACAAACGCTCCCATTAAAACTTGAAGGATTTACAACTGATTTTTTTTAAAAGACCTTCAGCCACAGGTGCAGCTGGCCTGAGGCCCCCCGCACGTGGCCTCAGCCACAGGTGCAGCTGGCCCGAGGCCCCTGTACGTGGCCTGCGGGAAAGCACCTAAGAGGCCTTGGAAAGCCCCTGACAGACTGAATGACTAATAGAGCCCTTTTTTTGGGTTGAACACCTGCTAGTTCAGCCAGAGGACATACAGTTCAGATCAGGACACTTGATAGTTCATCATAGTTCAAATAAGGACCTAAAAATTCTTCTACAGATGTCTAATTTTGAGCGACACCATTTGTGCTCCAGAGTCTGATGCTTATGTTTAGATTTTGCAAATGTTCACTAAACCAAAGCGTTTCCATATTAGAGTGAAGAGATTTTACAGTGTATAGTCTCAATCAAATCCAGTGTACTCATGAACAATGAATTTAAGTTATCCATGGGGCTATCTACTGATTGACCCTGTTTGGAAAGAGATGCTACAATATCAGGTCATCTGGTGTGAAGTTCACTTAAGGTCAAGGAGCTCATGTGACTCTGAGATGACACACAGAATCCAGTTTTATTGGACAGGATAATGACACATCAAACTTAATACAACCTCATTTCCAATGAAGTTGGGACGTTGTGTTAAATGTAAATGTAAACAAAATCCAATGATTTTCAAATCCTCTTCAACCTATATTCAATTGAATACGCCACAAAGACAAGATATTTAATGTTCAAACTGATAAACTTTATTGTTTTTGTGTAAATATTTGTTCATTTTGAAATGGATGCCTGCAACACGTTTCTAAAAAGCTGGGACAGTGATATGTTAACCACTGTGTTACATCACCTTTCCTTCTAACAACACTCAAGAAGTGTTTGGGAACTGAGGAAACTAATTGTTGAAGCTTTGTAGGTGGAATTCTTTCCCATTCTTGCTTGATGTACGACTTCAGTTGTTCAACAGTGTTGTGTGGGCCGCTGAAGAGGAGGTACTGCTGGTCCACCACCACAAGATGGCGCCCTGCTTGAAGTGCGGGCTTCAAGCACGAGAGGGCATCAGAGCGACCAGGAGTGACAGCTGTCACTCATCATCCGTACCAGCTGTCACTCATCCTCTACTCATCACCACCACCATAAAGGCCGGACTGCAACTCCACCTCCCCGCCGAGAAATCAGCTACCATTCAGATAACTTCTCTGCTGACTTAACACTGACTAATAGTCTGAACTTCTTTGCAGCCGTTTTCCTGTGGTGTGTCCTTATCTGTGGGATTGGCGTTTGGTGTGATCAGCGACGGCTTCGCTTCACACCCCAACCAGATAAGTGGTTAGACAGGAGCTGCACGAGTGTGTGATTGGAGGTGGAGGTTCTCCCTCCCAATTGTATACAGACTGTGGGATTACTGAGTGTGCGAACTCACACTCATCAGGACTGTCTCTGTTCTCTGCCAGCAGTACCGGGTCTGACTGCTGAAGACAGTGGCCACCTGGGGCACAGGGCTTGGTGGCTCCGGTGTTCTTCAGCTCCGTTGGTGGTGGAAGCTGTGTGGGATCCGGCTCTTCTCTCGCCAGGCGTCTTCTATCGTCAAGCCTGCCCACACGTCACCTGGTGTATGATTGACAGTCACCATGTTATTGTCTGTACGTCGTTGTGCGATTCACAACATTAAATTGTTACTTTTGGCTTATCCATTGTCCGTTCATTAACGCCCCCTGTTGTGGGTCCGTGTCACGACACTTTCACAACAAACAGTCCAGGGTCTCCATTGTCGTATTTTGCGCTTCATAATGTGCCACACATTTTCAATGGGCGACAGGTCTGGACTGCAGGCCAGTCTAGTACCCGCACTCTTTTAATACGAAGCCACGCTGTTGTAACATGTACAGAATGTGGCTTGGCATTGTCTTGCTGACATAAGCAGGGACGTTCCTGAAAAAGACGTTGCTTGGATGGCAGCATGTGTTGCTCCAAAACCTGGATGTACCTTTCAGCATTGATGGTGCCATCACAGATGTGTAAGTTGTCCATGCCATGGGCACTAACACACCCCCATACCATCACAGATGCTGGCTTTTGAACTTTGCGCTGGTAACAGTCTGGTCTTTTTCCTCTTTTGTCCAGAGGACATGACGTCCATGATTTCCAAAAACAATTTGAAATGTGGACTCATCAGACCACAGCACACTTTTCCACTTTGAGTCCGTCCATTCCAAATGAGCTCGGGCCCAGAGAAGACGGTGATGTTTCTGGATGTTGTTGATGTTTGGCTTTCACTTTGCATGGTAGAGTTTTAACTTGCACTTGTAGATGTAGTGACGAACTGTGTTAACTGACAATGGTTTTCTGAAGTGTTCCTGAGGCCATGCGGTAAGATCCTTTACACAATGATGTTGTTTTTTTAATGCAGTGCCGCGTAAGGGATCAAAGGTCATGGGCATTCAATGTTGGTTTTTGGCCTTGCTGCTTACATGTAGAAAGTTCTCCAGATTCTCTGAATCTTCTGATTATATTATGGACTGTAGATGATGAAATCCCTAAATTCCTTGCAAGTGGACGTTGAGAAACATTGTTATTAAGCTGTTGGTCTATTTTTTTATGCAGTTGTGAACAAAGTGGTGAGCCTCAACCCATCTTTGCTTGTGAATGGCTGAGCCTTTTGGGGATGCTCCTTTTGTACCCAATCATGACACTCACCTGTTTCCAATTAGGTGTTCTTTGAGCATTCATCAAGTTTCCCAGTCTTTTGTTGCCCTGTCCCAGCTTTTTTGAAACGTGTTGCAGGCATCCATTTCAAAATGAGCAAATATTTGCACAAAACAATAAAGTTTATCAGTTTGAACAGTAAATATTTTGTCTTTGTGGTGTATTCAACTGAATATAGGTTGAAGAGGATTTGCAAATGACCCTATTCTGTTTTTATTTACATTTCACATAACATCCCAACTTCATTGGAATTGGGGTTGTATGTGAGTGATCTGAAACGGCCACATGAAGAGAGGCTATATCAGTATCTAAGATGGTAATACTGCAAATGAAGACCACATCCAGAGTGTCACAGTGGATTGATCCCTGAATGCACTGAAGAAATCCCAACTTTTCCAGATCTGTAAACTGTCATGATACGATATGGGAGACTCTAAACTGGAGGTGGACACAAAATGCAGACTCACAGGCTTAGGAACTGAGGTCATCAAAAAGGCTTTCTAAAAAAAAAAAAAAAAAAAAAAAAAAACAGGCAAGGATTCAGTACACAGTTTGGCAGTCAGCAGTGTGGAGGTAACAGACAATCGTGAGGCAGGAGAGTGGCTCAGAAAACAAGCAGACTTTGTGTTCACGATGTGGCAGAGATCAGAAAAAACAAGCAAGGTCAAAATACAGTGAGGGAAACAAGACAGAGACAAAACGTGAGGATGAAAATGGAATTCAACAAACTGGCAGAGAACAGGGGGACAGTGAGGGCTTAAATACAAGGCAGGGTAATCAGGGTGTGAAAGTGAAACAGGTGCAGGGAAAGTTCTGGAAGGGGGCATGACAGCAAGTCAAAGATGAGTGAAGGCAGGTGCAAGAAAGTGCAGTGAAGAAAAAGCTAGACAGACCAAAGCAGGAGAAATTAGTGACAGAAAAACCAACAGCAGATAACATAAAATGCCAAAAGAAAGATAAGATCCAAAAACCAACAATAATTAACCTGAACAGAAGAAAGAGGCAAAATAGGAAATAAAATGACAAACCTAAAAAGAGGACAACAAGAAAATAAAAGACTATTAGTAAATTAGAACGGAACTAACAATAGCAGAAGGATAACAGCTTATGCAACTAATGACTACACAAAAAATAAAATACAGAGAGCAAAACCAGTGACAAAAGCATTACACAAAGAAGAGAGAAACAGAACCAAAATAAGACATAAATGACCAAAGTGTAATCACATGAAAAATAAAATAGCAGAATACGCATAAAGAACCTTGACCGAATAGGGGACAAACCCAGATACAAACTCCAGGCTGAGGAAGAACCTGACATAAACATTTTACTGATTGTATTGGAAAGATTTTTCATGTGGACACTGAAATCAACAGTAATGAGGATCTTACCTGACCATTTCAGAAATAAACTCATCAAATTCATCTGTGAATCTGGAAGACTGGCCCGGAAGTCTAGAATCAGTGAATAAATGACATGACTGAAATTCCTCTAATCATGACTGCTTGTGGGAGCCTGACAGGGGAAGAAAACCAAAAGTACAAATGAGCTAAATTTAGGACCTCCATGAGCCATTAGGTTGAAGACAGATTTGTAAATTAATGCCACACCTCCACCTTGCTTAGCATCACTGGCAACATGACTAAATATGGATGCAGGTGGGCAAGATTAATTTAAAGGCAGGAAGACATTAGGCTTCAACCAGGTTAAATGTAACTATCATATTGAAACCATGTTCTAAAATTAGGTCATCACTTCACAATGATATGAAAGACAGTTCTCTTATATTGATGAAACCTGAACTTAGGACCTCACTGGGCTTATTAGATGACAGAACTCAAACACTCAGTGAGAACAGAGAAGCTGTGCGATGGACAGAAACATGAAAAGACTGAATTGGTGTTCAGATGGTCTGGGGAACATCATGGACATGACAGGACGAGGCCGGTCTGTCTGAGTTGAACCTGCTGAAAGGAGTCACCCCAAACCTATGACAGAAAATGACCACACAGAAACACTGAATTTCTTTCTTGTGCAGGAGAGAGCGGACGACGAGCCCTTACTCCGTCACTCACCAGTCAGCTCTAACATCCTTTCCTGCATTTTATTGAGGCAAAAATGAATACAGGCAGATGCAGAAACATAACCAGAGACATAACATAAAAACATCTTGGAGTCACACAGTCTGCTCTCGTATAGATATAACATTATTATGGATTTCTTAATCAAAGACAAAACAGGACCAGATTGAGCTGGTGTGAACAGGGCGCAACGTTCCTGCTCAAGGCCGATCTGTTAATTAAAATGTTCTACTGTGCTCAGTAAACAAGATTTACACTCTCACACATTAAGGCAGCAAGAGTTCATTTTACTGTGTGAAAGGTTCAGTGGTTAACTTGGAAAGTAAAATCACACAGACACTCAATAGATATAGAAAAGACAGATTAAAGACATAATTTGATAAGTATACGAGGTCTGTCCGTAAAGTATAGGTCCTTTTTATTTTTTTCAAAAACTATATGGATTTCATTCATATGTTTTTACGTCAGACATGCTTGAACCCTCGTGCGCATGCGTGAGTTTTTCCACGCCTGTCGGTGACGTCATTCACCTGTGAGCACTCCTTGTGGGAGGAGTCGTCCAGCCCCTCGTCGGAATTCCTTTGTCTGAGAAGTTGCTGAGAGACTGGCGCTTTGTTTGATCAAAATTTTTTCTAAACCATTTTAAAGGAAGAATTTAACTTTCATGTGCGTAATTTTCTGGTAAAATATCAGTACTTTTACTCAACTGTTTCAAGTACCTCAACTGACACTGATCAAGACTGAAGTGGAACAACATGAGACTCCCTCTAGTGGTGGTTGTGTAGTGTTTTTGCACACTGACTCCCTCTAGTTGTGGTTGTGTCGTGTTTTTGCACACTGGCTCCCTCTAGTGGTGGTTGTGTTGTGTTTTTGCACACTGGCTCCCTCTGGTGGTGGTTGTGTAGTGTTTTGCACACTGGCTCCCTCTGGTGGTGGTTGTGTAGTGTTTTTGCACACTGGCTCCCTCTGGTGGAGGTTGTGTAGTGTTTTTGCACACTGGCTCCCTCTAGTGGTGGTTGTGTAGTGTTTTTGCACGCTGACTCCCTCTAGTGGTGGTTGTGTCGTGTTTTTGCACACTGGCTCCCTCTAGTGGTGGTTGTGTCGTGTTTTTGCACACTGGCTCCCTCTAGTGGTGGTTGTGTAGTGGTTTTGCACACTGGCTCCCTCTAGTGGTGTAATGTAAATGAGTCCACCCACCACTTTAATCATATCTTAGATCTTGGTCTGACTTATGGTATGGAAATTGAAGACTTAACAGTATTCCCTGAAAACTCCCTTCTGTCTGATCATTTCTTAATAACATTTACATTTACTCTGATGGACTACCCAGCAGTGGGGAATAAGTTTCATTACACTAGAAGTCTTTCAGAAAGCGCTGTAACTAGGTTTAAGGATATGATTCCTTCTTTATGTTCTCTAATGCCATATACCAGGGGTAGGCAACCTGTTCCAGAAAGAGCCATGAGGGTGCATGTTTTCTTTGCAGCCACTGACTCCACCAGGTGATTTCACTGATTAATATCACTTTGAGCAGATGGAATCAGTTAATTAGTGAAATCACCTGGTGGAGTCAGTGGCTGCAAAGAAAACCTGCACCCTCATGGCTCTTTCTGGAACAGGTTGCCTACCCCTGCCATATACCAACACAGGGCAGAGTAGCTACCTAAACTCTGTAAGTGAGATAGAGTATCTCGTCAATAGTTTTACATCCTCATTGAGGACAACTTTGGATGCTGTAGCTCCTCTGAAAAAGAGAGCCTTAAATCAGAAGTGCCTGACTCCGTGGTATAACTCACAAACTCGCACCTTAAAGCAGATAACCCGTAAGTTGGACAGGAAGTGGCGTCTCACTAATTTAGAAGATCTTCACTTAGCCTGGAAAAAGAGTCTGTTGCTCTATAAAAAAAAGCCCTCCGTAAAGCTAGGACATCTTACTACTCATCACTAATTGAAGAAAATAAGAACAACCCCAGGTTTCTTTTCAGCACTGTAGCCAGGCTGACAAAGACTCAGAGCTCTATTGAGCCAAGTATTCCTTTAACTTTAACTAGTAATGACTTCATGACTTTCTTTGCTAATAAAATTTTAACTATTAGAGAAAAAATTACTCATAACCATCCCAAAGACGTATCGTTATCTTTGGCTGCTTTCAGTGATGCCGGTATTTGGTTAGACTCTTTCTCTCCGATTGTTCTGTCTGAGTTATTTTCATTAGTTACTTCATCCAAACCATCAACATGTCTATTAGACCCCATTCCTACCAGGCTGCTCAAGGAAGCCCTACCATTAATTAATGCTTCGATCTTAAATATGATCAATCTATCTTTATTAGTTGGCTATGTACCACAGGCTTTTAAGGTGGCAGTAATTAAACCATTACTTAAAAAGCCATCACTTGACCCAGCTATCTTAGCTAATTATAGGCCAATCTCCAACCTTCCTTTTCTCTCAAAAATTCTTGAAAGGGTAGTTGTAAAACAGCTAACTGATCATCTGCAGAGGAATGGTCTATTTGAAGAGTTTCAGTCAGGTTTTAGAATTCATCATAGTACAGAAACAGCATTAGTGAAGGTTACAAATGATCTTCTTATGGCCTTAGACAGTGGACTCATCTCTGTGCTTGTTCTGTTAGACCTCAGTGCTGCTTTTGATACTGTTGACCAGAAAATTTTATTATAGAGATTAGAGCATGCCATAGGTATTAAAGGCATTGCACTGCGGTGGTTTGAATCATATTTATCTAATAGATTACAATTTGTTCATGTAAATGGGGAATCTTCTTCACAGACTAAGGTTAATTATGGAGTTCCACAAGGTTCTGTGGTAGGACCAATTTTATTCACTTTATACGTGTTTCCCTTAGGCAGTATTATTAGACGGCATTGCTTAAATTTTCATTGTTACGCAGATGATACCCAGCTTTATCTATCCATGAAGCCAGAGGACACACACCAATTAGCTAAACTGCATGATTGTCTTACAAACATAAAGACATGGATGACCTCTAATTTCCTGCTTTTAAACTCAGATAAAACTGAAGTTATTGTACTTGGCCCCACAAATCTTAGAAACATGGTGTCTAACCAGATCCTTACTCTGGATGGCATTACCCTGACCTCTAGTAATACTGTGAGAAATCTTGGAGTCATTTTTGATCAGGATATGTCATTCAATGCGCATATTAAACAAATATGTAGGACTGCTTTTTTGCATTTGCGCAATATCTCTAAAATTAGAAAGGTCTTGTCTCAGAGTGATGCTGAAAAACTAATTCATGCATTTATTTCCTCTAGGCTGGACTATTGTAATTCATTATTATCAGGTTGTCCTAAAAGTTCCCTGAAAAGCCTTCAGTTAATTCAAAATGCTGCAGCTAGAGTACTGACAGGGACTAGAAGGAGAGAGCATATCTCACCCATATTGGCCTCTCTTCATTGGCTTCCTGTTAATTCTAGAATAGAATTTAAAATTCTTCTTCTTACTTATAAGGTTTTGAATAATCAGGTCCCATCTTATCTTAGGGACCTCATAGTACCATATCACCCCAATAGAGCGCTTCGCTCTCAGTCTGCAGGCTTACTTGTAGTTCCTAGGGTTTGTAAGAGTAGAATGGGAGGCAGAGCCTTCAGCTTTCAGGCTCCTCTCCTGTGGAACCAGCTCCCAATTCGGATCAGGGAGACAGACACCCTCTCTACTTTTAAGATTAGGCTTAAAACTTTCCTTTTTGCTAAAGCTCATAGTTAGGGCTGGATCAGGTGACCCTGAAGCATCCCTTAGTTATGCTGCTATAGACGTAGACTGCTGGGGGGTTCCCATGATGCACTGAGTGTTTCTTTCTCTTTTTGCTCTGTATGCACCACTCTGCATTTAATCATTAGTGATCGATCTCTGCTCCCCTCCACAGCATGTCTTTTTCCTGGTTCTCTCCCTCAGCCCCAACCAGTCCCAGCAGAAGACTGCCCCTCCCTGAGCCTGGTTCTGCTGGAGGTTTCTTCCTGTTAAAAGGGAGTTTTTCCTTCCCACTGTTGCCAAGTGCTTGCTCACAGGGGGTCGTTTTGACGTTGGGGTCGTTGGGGTTTTTCTGTAATTATTGTATGGCTTTTGCCTTACAGTATAAAGCGCCTTGGGGCAACTGTTTGTTGTGATTTGGCGCTATATAAATAAAATTGATTTGATTTGATTTAGTGGTGGTTGTGTAGTGTTTTTGCACACTGACTCCCTCTAGTGGTGGTTGTGTAGTATTTTTGCACACTGGCTCCCTCTAGTGGTGGTTGTGTTTTTGCACACTGGCTCCCTCTGGTGGTGGTTGTGTAGTGTTTTTGCACACTGACTCCCTCTAGTGGTGGTTGTGTAGTGTTTTTGTCCTCTCTTTTGCTGCTTGCTGTCACTGTGGGCTGCAGAGCACAGTAGTACACAGCAGAGTCTCGCAGCTGCAGCTTCTGGATCTTCAGATCAACTGATGTCTTGTTGACTTCAGCATCAAATCTCTCTTTGTTGAACTCTGCAGCATTTCTTCTTGTTCCAAATTTATCTCGTAGCAGCATAAACTTTGGAGAACCATTTAGTTCTTGTTCGTACCAGAGCAAATAAGAATTTGTGCTGGTGGTTTCAAAGGAACATTGAAGTGTGACGTGGTGTCCTTCAGCAGCAATGACATCTGCTGTGCGCTGGATCACTCTGTCTTCTCCTTTACACTCTGGGGAAGAACAGAACATGCAGAGGAAGAGATGAATCAATAAAGATGATTGATTAAAGTAGAACAATCAGTAGGTTTAAAGAGTTACCGAGCCAGAGAGTCAGAATCAGGATGTTTGTCAGCCAGTGTTTCATGTCTGCAGTGAGAGGGGAGGAGAGAGAGGAAGAACACTGAGACTCTGAACCATCTGGACCTTCATCTACATCATCTGTTGGTGAACCATCAACATGACATCATCCATTGATGGCAAACAGTCTGTGGCTCCCTCTAGTGGTCATTGTTAAGCACTTTATTTAGTGTGAGTCAGGAAAGAAAATGTGTGATTGGTGGAACCCTGGTAGGAGAATTGCAGCTGTGACCACCAAGTTTGTGAGAAAACAGAGCGACTGCCATCAGTACAGAAAGATAGAACAGGATGTCATCAGCAAAAGGGAGAATGTTGTGTTGTCAAACGATGTCACAGAAAGCCAACATTTAAATTGTACTGAGACCCTCGGCTTGACCCCTGTGGTACACCACAGCAAACTGGATCTTCTTAGTGTTGAATATTTGAGTGCTTTTGTCCAAAGACTTCAAACTCATGCTGTGTGTCCACTTGGTGGCGCTGTTTGTCACTGAGTGAGGTTTTTGTCCACAGACTGAGTGTTTTGTGTCACTGTGGGCCTCACAGCACAGTAGTACACAGCAGAGTCTGTCACTGCAGTACTGCTGATCTCCAAATACACACCACGTTTATCTTCAGACAGTTTAGTTGAGAACCTTTTGTCTGATTTCACAGACTCTGCTGCTCTTGTTCTGCTCAAACCTGAGATGACCAGGAGGAACTCTGGTGGTTTTCCTGGATATTGTCGATACCAGAAGAAATAATCATTTCCATCAGCAGTTTTGTGGTATTTGTACTCCAGAGTAGCAGTACTGCCTTCTAAAGTGTCCTCTTGATGGTGGACTGCAGTGAGTTCTTCACAGCTGACACCTGAAGGACACAAAAGTGTCTCTTGATGGTCCAGATGTTGTTGGTGATGAATGTTCATGGTGATTATTGGTTATTGATGATGTCACCTACCTGTCAGTGTGATCAGAAACAAAGTGAAGTGCACTGACATCATCTTCAAGACAAAGTCCTCTTTGGTGTGAAACAGCACTCGTGCAGTTTGAGTCTTTTCTTGGCTGACACTTTGGCTCCTCCTTTCATCCCTTCATGCCCCTCCCACAGCGTTTGGTGATCAGGTGTAACCACGGTGACTGGAATCAGGAAGGTGCAGAATCCTGCGCTTTGAAAACCACTTCCTGCTCTTTGGAGAGTCGTCACGTATCGGTGTGGAGCTTTTTGTATGACCTCTTCAACACTTTGTCTCACTGTGTTTCCAGAGCACAGTAGTAGAGCGCTGAGTCTGCCCCCGTTACATCTCTGATGGTCACTTCAGCTGAAGTCCTCCATGTTTGGGATCGATATCGATGATCAGGAATGTATTGACCGTGGCTCCGTGACCTCGCTCCTTTCCAGAGGATAAACTGAGGCGCCTGGTTAGAATGATGCTCGTACCAGTGGAGACCAACGTGCTCGCTGTCTGTCTCGTAGACACATTTGAGTCTGACAGATTCTTCTTCTCTTCCACTGACTTCAGCTGCTTCAGGAGAGATTTTGTCTCCGGCTGCTCCACCTGGAAAAAGGATCCAAATGAAGGCGTCAGACTGAAAGTGTTCAAAGTGCGGCTGCAGTCAGAAGGTGTGGAGTTTGAGCAGGACGAGGTGACGGACAGATGAGGGTCAGACTTTATCAGTTGACCTGCAGCAGCTTCAATGTGTCAAACTGACCTATAAAGTGAGAAAAGAGCAGAAAGCAGTAAAGTGACATGTTTGTTTGTGGAGGACTTCAAGACCAAAGGAAACATCAGCTGATCTTCTTCCACTGCACACTCAAAGTCAGTCAAACGTTTCTCAGCTGCACACACAAATATCAGCATTGTTGATGTCATCCTTTGTGGGCGGGGCCCCAGACTCACATTCATCAGTCACTGACTCCGCCCATCCAGCTCTTTGTAAAAAAAAGTCTTGTTGGAGGAAACCTTCAGGTGACTCGCTGTCACTCATGTTGGCTCTCTGTCTCTATTGGTCTGTTTGTGGGCGTGCTGGTGGGAGGGGCCTGATGTGTTTAAAGCAGACAGAGGCTGCGTCCTTTGAAGGCTGCGTCCTTTGAAGGCTGCGTCCTTCATATTGGTGCGACTCCACTGTCTCATATCAAAGGCTCCTTAGAATTGTTTGTATTCAGAACTTCTGACTTTCTGATTCAGACTGATCAGTTTGGATAATTTCGCACTTTTTGAGCCAGTGGTGCCCCTCTGAGGTATTTAAATAAATTTATGATTTAATTAAATACTCTGTTTATTTAAATAATTTCATTTTCAATTCATTATCATTCATGTCACACCAAATTACAACAGAGTTGCCTCAAAGCGCTTCACACAAGTAAGGTCCAACCTTATTAACCCCCAGAGCAACACTGGTAAGGAAAAACTCCCTCTCAGGAAGAAACCTCAAGCAGACCAGACTCAAAGGGGTGATTCTCTGCTTGGGCCATGATACAGACATAAATTACAGAACAATTCACAAAACAAATATACAGGAAATGCTGTTAGTGCACAGGACAGGAGGGTCGCCAATACAAATACAACTCCCATCTCTGGATGGAGCTGCACTTAAACAGAGAGAAAAAACAGAATCAGACATCAGAAAGAAGTGTATTTTGTCAGCATTAAACAACAAGAAAACAGAAGAAATACTAAGGTGATCGCCGGCCACTAGCCCTAAGCTTCACTAAAAGACCCAGAATTTAGGAAAAGTTGAGGCTGCAGCCTGCTCCAATTACTAATAAAATGAATTAAAAGCGTAAAAAGCATAGAACTGTGTTGTGAAAGTGTAGGTACACGGACCCACAACAGGGGGCGCAATGAACGGACAATGGAGAGAAGTAAAGAACAAGTTTTACTGTTGTGAAAAGAGCACAACTAATACAACAATTAATAATTTGGAGGTGTAAGCCGAAATCTGCTGGTGTCGTGTGGGCAGGCTCGAAGGTAGGAGACGTCCGTCCTAGTCGAACCGGAACCACCCAGATCTCCTCTGCCACCGAAACCCAGAAGTACTGGAACCGCCAAGTCCCGAATTCCCAGGTGGCCACTGCCTTCGCTCGTCGGATCCGGTACTGCTGGCGGGAAAGAGCACAAACACACAGGTAGGGATGCGACCGCACCCAGTAGATGGAGAGGGGCGAAGCCGCCTCCACCTCTTGTTACACAGAAGCAGGAAAGGTGAGTACTTATCCGAGCAAGTTGCTTTCTGTAATCAGCTGTCCTGAAAAGGTTTAGCAAGGTTTATCAGAGTCTTTAGTATACGTTTGCAGAGAAGGATTACCTTAAACTCAAGGCGATATCTCGGCACTGAGGTGGAGACGCCGTCCTACTGATATACCTCCGTGCTGAGTGGAACAGCTGTGTCCAGTGATGGGTGACAGCTGTCACCCAGGCTGCTCCCATAAGGTGGCAGTGCCCTCTGGTGCCTGGAGCCCGCACTCCAGGCAGGGCGCCCTCTGGTGGTGGTGGGCCAGCAGTACCTCCTCTTCAGCGGCCCACACAACAGAACTGTACTATACCAGTATGGTAGCCATACGAAAAGGAAAAAAGTGTTTCTTAAGTCTGGACTTGAAAGTCTCCACAGAATCTGACTGTTTTATTGACACAGGGAGATCATTCCACAGAACAGGGGCACGATAAGAGAAAACTCTGTGACCCACAGACTTCTTATTCACCTTAGGGACACAAAGTAGTCCTGCACCCCGGGAAGGCAAGGCCTGGGCCGGTACATAAGGTTTCATTAGGTCAACTTGGTAGGGAGGTGCCATTCAAAGTCATGTTTATTTGAAATGGGACAGTGCATATTAATGAAGTTAATTACATGTAAATATGCCGGATTATAGCAGGATGCTAATTTCCATCCATAGTCCCAGTAACATAGAAACAGACTAAGAACACACAACATACCAAAACAAATCAATCATGACAGAAAACAATTAAAACCGAATATACATACAAATATTTATAAATTCAAAGTAGCAATAATTGATCGTTAATAAGCAGCCGACAGGTGGAGAAACCAAAAGAGTTTTATGATGATGGGTGATTGAGGTGCAACAGTACTGCATTAAAGTGACAAGTGCTACATGCAAAGTGCTTCAGTGCCTGGTTGAATTGTGTATGACAGTACTAGATTGTACTGCACGTTGCCCAATACACTCATTTGCACGTGAACAAGTGTAAATATTGCACAGGGTGTCCTACACAAGTTTATTGTGTAAAGACTACTAAACCATTTATTAATATAAAGTACACAAGAGCATTGTGTACATATAACTGGAAAAAAAAAAACAAACACAAAAAACTCGAGTGGTTTCTCCACAGTTAGGCTCCAGATGGTTACATGTCTGATTTGCCAGTAACCGAGCTTTCAACTGTCCTTTGAAGGTCCTGAAAGTGGTGATCTCCCTGATTGTGACTGGGAGGTTGTTCCAAGCTTGTCTGCCTTTTATGGATAATACGTTCTGACCAAAGGTGGTCGTTCTATCAGGGTCATCTCACAGTCACCTCTTGTGTCAGCTCTTGTACCCTGTGAGTCTTTTTATGTGGATGAATTCTTTAACAGCAATTGGTGCTGGTCCATGTAAACATTTATGTATGAAGCAGACATATTTGAAAGCCTTCAGATTTTCAAAGTCTAGACACTTATGTTTTTCCAAAACCTTACAGTGATGATAAGAATTAGATTGTCTATCCTATATCTTAACTGCTCTGTTATACAGCTGCTCTATGGATTTTAATACTGAGGTGGCTGCAAATGTCCAGTTAGTGAAACAGTGTCAGGGATTTGGCCGGGTCAGGGCACTGAGCCCTTGTTTTTCCCCTTGTTGTGGTTTTCCATCTGCTTCAGCTTTGATTTATCAGTAATTATTTTCATCATGAGTTATTCTGTTATGTTTTTCTTATCACTTTGTTACTTTCCATACTTTAGCCATTGTTCTGTTCTAGTTTTGTTCAGCCAGTTTGTGTTTTCATTGTTTATCATTTAGCTTTCATCTGTATATGTTTTCTGTTATACTTTTATATCCGGTTTTGATTTCTGTTTATTAGTCTGTTCCTGTTTAATTCTGCTTTTGTATTGATTTCCTGATCAGTTCTAGTTGCTTTTGTACTCATGCTCATGTTTGATTTTGGTTCCTGTTGTTGTTTTATATTCTGACCATGATTTCCATTTTAGCTCTGTTCTGCTTTTGCTGTTTGTTTCCACTCAGCACCTCCCATCATGTCTTCATTCCTGGTCTCACACCCAGTTACTTCTGTTCACACCCTGCACCTGCCATTATGTTTTCCCTCACTTTGATGCAGTCTGTTTTGTTTCCATTCGCTCACACTCTTGCACCTGCTCCCGTGTCTTTGTCTATTACATCACGCCACTTTGCTCACTCCCTTCCTTGCACTCTCGCCCTGCCTTACTCGTTAGCCAGAAGCCACACCCCTTCTAGACTGTTCCTCACGTGCACCTAGTTTACACCACCTGTCCCTCGCTTCTCACTAATTAGTTCACAAGTATTTAAACCCCACAGTCCTTCACTTCCTCCCCAGATTGTTGTCACAGTGCACTTTCCAGCTCCCGTCACAGTCCTGTTTTTGTCTTGCCGTGTACTGATCCTTGCACTGTTTACCTCGACCATGTCTTTCGCTTCATCCCAGATGTCTGAGTTTGCTCGTGCCTCTGAGACCCTGCTCGTTTGTGACTGCGTCTCAGCCTGATCCTGTTTGTACCTCTGCCACACTGACTGATTACATGTGTACCGAAACCAAGCCTGGAATAAAGACCATGATTTCTCCTACACCAAAGCCTTGTCTGGGGGTTTGCATTGCGGGTCCAGCCACTCCTGGTGACGGGCTCGTACCCATTCTGACAAACACTAATCAATATGTGAGAAAACCATGCAAAAGAGATACGTTTTGGCTGCATTAGTTGTTAGAGAGAGACGTATATGTTTAAAATTTAGTAAATTAAAATTGTCCATGAACAATTTTATAGAATTGTAGCAGAACTGTCATGCCCCACCTAGTTCCAGGCTTTAGTCCTTATTTTCCCTCTTTATTTGGTTCTGCTTCTTCTGCCCCAGCCTTGTTTTATTAATTGCTATTTTCATCATGTGTATTCTATGTTCTATTTTTGCTTTGGCACTTTCTTTGTTACTTTTATTCTTCAGCCATGTTCCAGTTCTGTTGTAGTTTTGTTTTATCAGTCTGTTTTCATCATTTATCATTTAGTCATTGTTTGCCTATCTTTTGCTGTTCTCATTTCTGTTATGTAGTACTGTTATGCCTGTTTTTGCCAAACCGTGTTTTTGACTCAGCTCTGTGTACTGGATCCTGCTTTTTGCCTCAGCCCTGATAACTCTGTTTGCTCGTGTACTGACCCTGCTTGTTTTTGACCACGTCCTCTGTCTTGTCCCTGCCTGGTACGTTTGTTCTGCGGACTGCCTTCCTGTTACTGAACCCAGGATTGAATTAAACCATCCTTTAATCATACGTCCTGTGGTGAGCCTGCATTTGTGTCCAGCCTCTGTCTGTGCCTCGCCTCCACTCAGTCTTGTCAGAACAAATGAGCCAGACATGGACGCAGCAGGCTCAAACCCGGTCTACAGGAACCAAGATGCCGACACCATCAAGAGGATTTTTGATGACATTCAGTTTTTCTTTGTGTGTTTCCGTGACTGCTATTCTCCAAAGGAGAAATTTGATTTTCTAGAGCAGGTATGGGAACTTTTGGAAGCTAATGTTTGGCTTTATGAACTTTTCCCTGATCTGCAGGACCTGGACGCAATTTTTTCTGGCGAAAAACTTCCCGACTGGATAAAACATCCTGAGGTCCACCTGTATTCTGAACACCTGCCCTCTGATGACCATGCTGAGTGGAGCAACTGTGATGAAGATGACGATGATGATTCTTCAGAGACAGAGCAGTTTGCAGTCCAGGACACGGTTAATGTGTTATTTAAGATAAAGGACTTATTTTTTGAATACCAGGACAATCCGAATCAACAGAACCGATGTCACATTCTGTCGGCCCTTGACCAGCTTTTGCAAACCGAGTCAGACGTGGTCCACTCTTTTCCAGAACTTATGAACATAAAGTCTCTTTTTAAGCAGGGCCAGGTTCCTCCGTGCATTGAGGATCCAATTGATTTTTTGTTTGAATCGGACCACAGTACATAACAATTTTGGACGCAGCCTGGCGCACATCAGTGTAAAAACCGGCCGCACTGTCTCAGCCGGAGAAACCGGGATCACAGCCATGCTCAGCACCCATTCTGGCACTTTCACGGGCACCACCAAAGCCTGCGCCGCGTAAGACTCGTGTGGATTCCATGCGCCCACCACGGGCCGAAGCAGAGCCGGTCTCCGCCGTTTTGACGTCATCAGCGCGTTGGCACCAGGAAGCCCCAACCGCGCTCACGTCTTGGACTTCCTCATGCCCGACTTCTCTGCATCTCCCTGAACTGACAACGGCTGTTCCAAGTCTACCACCTGTACCAGCCCTTCGAAAGTCATGTGCACCTGTGCCACAACTGACCGCATCACCAGCGGCTGAACCAGTCTCCGCGTGCACCGCGCCACCAGCGGCTGAACCAGCTTCCGCGTGCACTGTGCCAGCTGCACCTGTGACCAGACCAGTCCCTGAGCACACTGCTTCTGTGACACCAGCCGTCAGACCGGCCTCAGAGCACGTTGCTTTAGCGGCACTGGTTGGGTCAACCTCAGCGCGCCGCGCTGCAACCAGTCTTGACGCCTGACGGTGCGTCGATCATACGCACGCTGTCTGAACCTTCCTCTCCTGAGCCTCCTCATCCTGCTTCAGCTTTAGTGTCAGCTCAGAAGACGATGCCCGAGGACACAAACCGAGGGACAGTTAGTGACTTCCCTTACCAAAAAGTAGTATATGCAAGTATGTTTCAAGTATACTTCGAGTTTACTTTTTATATACTTATCAGTACTATTTTTTGGTAAGGGTTTCCATTTGAACTCTGTTTTTTACAGGTTTATTTTGTGCTTTCTTCATGTGCCTCATTGAATAGTCTGTTCAAAGCCCCACACCCACTCCTGGGGTGGGCCATGAATGACCATGACACACAATTATTGAAGGTCTTGACTTTGATACTCGATAAAATAATTTTGTTCCTTGGGATCTCTCCAGGGTTTGGTTGTGGGTTTCTGGAAATTAATTCCACCCAACGTCTGTTAAAGTCCTCTCTCTGGTCCCTGATTACATCAGTTAATCCCCATTACCCACAGAGTTGGATTAACCAGTTTTTGCAATACATTCGGCACTCTGAGAAAGCACAGGTTATTCTGGTTGGTTCTTTTGTTGGTCTGCTCTTGGTTTTTGTTTTCTGTCTGCATTATAGCTCATTAATGTGGATTCTTTGCTTTTTATGGTTTTTGTTCAAATACATTTATTCTGCATATGAGTGTTCTTTTTGGTCTCTTTTTAGTTATTTTCTTAGGGTGTTATGCATATACCTGGATATCATGTGTTATGGAGTCTTACGTTGGTTTGATTTGGTCTGTACCTGGGATGTTGAAGCACTTTGTTTTTCTTTTTTTGGGCTGTTCGGCATGGCGCTTCTCCTTTTTGCCCAGTGGCTTCTCTTTTCTGTGGGACTCCTCCTTAGGAGGTTAGTGTTTTCACTATGTTGTTTTTGGGTAATTCATCCCAAATCTGGACCAGATTGTCCCTCTGGCACTGCCCTAGGGGTCAGTTCGTCCCATAATCGAATTTCTGATGTGCCCTTGCATGATGTTACTTCCCAGGTCCGCCCTCCTGACCCAGTAGTAGGTCACGTGCCCAGACCCTGTGTTACGCCGCGTGATCAGCCACCTGAGCCACCTGCAGGTCTATTTCCTACCATGGCTATGCATTATTTTGGATCCCACGGCTGCCTGCCAGGTTGTTGCTGTCTGTGTTTTCCCCTGTCTGTTTTTCTGGGGTCTGTTGGTCATCCTTGTGGCGTCCTGTTTTTTGGGCCTTGGTATGGCTCTCCTGCCTCTGTTTGCCCACCGTCCTGGGCCCCCGGCCGCCCACCCAGTGTCGAGTCGTTTTTGGGCATGTGCCCTTGGGCACCCACTTGGGGGAGGGGTACTGTCATGCCCCGCCCAGTTCCAGGCTTTAGTCCTTATTTTCCCTCTTTATTTGCTTCTGCTTCTTCTGCCCCAGCCTTGTTTTATTAATTGCTATTTTCATCATGTGTATTCTATGTTCTATTTTTGCTTTGGCACTTTCTTTGTTTGTTACTTTTATTCTTCAGCCATGTTCCAGTTCCGTTCTAGTTTTGTTCTATCAGTCTGTTTTCATCGTTTATCATTTAGTTATTGTTTGCCTATCTTTTGGTGTTCTCATTTCTGTTATGTAGTACTGTGATGCCAGGTTTTGTTATCACTTAGTTTCTGTTTGTCTTATAGTTTTGTCTGTCTGTTCCAGCTTAGTTTTGTCATAGTGTTTAATTTCCTATTATTCTGTTTATCATCTTCTGGTTTGCTTTTCAGTCCTGTTCAAGTTTAGATTCGTGTTCATGTTGTCTTTGTATGATCTTTTAGTTGTCTTGTCGGTAATCTCTTCACTGCTCACTTGCACCTGTCTGTCTCATCCTGTCCTTGTCTGCTCTGTGTCTGCACTCTTCTCAGTTCTCACGTGTTCACACCCAGTTTCATTGTTATCACAGTCTTATTCTGATCACAGCACTCTCATGTCCTGCACCTGTACTTTCTCATCACTGTTGGCCACGCCCCATTCGTCTGTCATTTCCTTGCCCATTTGTCACCTCCTTTCAGCATCTCTTTTCCCGCTTAGTTTACACCTGACCACGCCCCTTCCAAGCCCCTCCTCCACCACGTGCACCTCATTATCCTATTACCACCTATTTAAACTGCTTCATTTCACTTCCTCCCTGCTCGTTTGTTGAGTTCACTCACTTACCAGCACTCTCATCCTGTTTATGCCAAGCCGTGTTTTTGACTCAGCTCTGTGTACCGGATCCTGCTTTTTGCCTCAGCCCTGATAACTCTGTTTGCTCGTGTACTGACCCTGCTTGTTTTTGACCACGTCCTCTGTCTTGTCCCTGCCTGGTACTTTTGCTCCACGGACTGCCTTCCTGTTACTGAACCCAGGCCTGAATTAAATCTTCCTTTAATCATATGTCCCGTTGTGAGCCTGCATTTGTGTCCAGCCTCTGTCTGTGCCTCGCCTCCGCTCAGTCTTGTCAAGAACCTTAAAATCTGATCTCACTGGGACAGGAAACCAGTGAAGAGATGCCAAAATGGGTGTAATGTGGTCGAACTTTCTTCTTTGTGTCAAAAGTCTGGCTGCAGCATTCTGAACCAATTGGAGAGCCCTAATGCTAGACTGCGGTAAACCAGAAAATAGAACATTACAGTAGTCCAATCTAGAAGAGATGAAGGCATGGATCAGGATCTCATCATCAGCCATAGACAGGATGGGACGAGTCTTTGCTATATTTCGCAGGTGGAAGAAAGCAATCCTCATGATATTTCTAATGTGGAGGTCAAAGGACAATGTAGGATCAAATATTACCCGAAGGTTCCTCACTTTGTCAGTGTGATGTATGACACACGAGCCTAGGCTAAGAGTTAACTGGTCAAATTGATGCCAATGTTTCCCTGGACCAAGAACCATCATTTCAGTCTTATCAGAGTTTAAAAGTATGAAGTTTCCAGACATCCAGCTTTTCACTGATGAAAGCAATCTTCTAAGGATTTTATGTGGATGAGATTACCAGCAGTTATCGGCATGTATAACTGAGTATCATCAACATAGCAGTGAAAGGTAATCTTAAAGGGCCGCAGTATGTGCCCAAAGGTTGCTATATGAAGGGAGGAAAGCAGGGGGCCTAAGACAGACCCCTGTGGAACCCCAAATTTCATGTCTCTAAGGTTAGAGGTAGTGTTACTGTACAAAACACAGTGAGAATGACTGGTCAAGTATGATGTCAACCATGCAAGGGCACTCTCTATAATCCCAAAATGATTTTCCAGCCTATCGAAGATCATTCACCACTTCAGTGAGAGCCGTCTCTGTGGAATGATATTTTCTAAAAGCAGACTGCGGCGGCTCAAAGAGATTATTCTCAGTAAGATAGTCTACGAGCTGCCATGAAACCACTTTTTCCAGAATTTTAGAACAAAATGATACATTTTATATCGGTTCAATACATTACCAATATTAATCTAATAATAATACTAATAATAATCTAATAATACTATTAATTATAAATACTAATCTTGACTCTAATGTATTGAAAATACATTAGAGTCAACATTAGGTTTCTTAAGTAATGATTTAATCACTGCAGATTTGAAACATTTAGGAACAGATCCAGAAGTTAAAGAAAGATGAATAATTTCCAGCACAGTCTTCCCAAGAGTGGACCACAGGTCCTTAAAGAGTTTTGTTGGTATAGGATCAAATAAACAGGTTGTGCTTTTTGTAGATGTTACGAGTTTCGTCAGCAAGCCAAGTGAGATACTATCAAATTCTTTAAATCTAGGTAATACCTCAGTAATGGTGCCCACCTCAATAGCAGGGAGTAGTGGCTGGGTTAAGGTATGCTGGGATATCTTGTGCTGTAAAAGGAGAGCGAACTACAGGTGGTTGTCCATGAATAAGTGTTGCCACCGTGTCGAACAAGAACTTTGAGTTATGCTTGTTTTTGTTGATCAAATCAGAGTACTAGGTCTGCTTTGTAGCCAGTAATGCATGCTTATAGTCTAAGATAGCATCACACCATGCAAGGTGGAATACTTCTAATTTTGAACTACGCCATTTCCACTCTAGACCTCTAGCCTTATGCTTGAGGTCACCCAGGTAATCACTGAAGCAAGGTGACTGTGTTTTTTGGGGGGGCGCGGTTTTAATAAAGGTGGCACAATCATGTCGAGTGTAGTTTTGTGCATTGAGTTTAAACTATCCACAAGACTGTCTACTGATTGGGTATTTGCCAAATGTGAAACTAAGATGTCAACCAGGCAGTCTAGCTTCGAGTTCAGTTGTAGTTAAGGAGTTGATGCATCACCGTACTGATAAATAAGATTGTTGTTTCAATAAACACGGCAGCAAAACTGTAAACTAATAATTGAGTGATCAGAGACCACTGATGTAAGAAGCATAATGTCAGTATGCGTGACAGCAATACCACATGCGAGAACCAAATCCAGGGTATTTCCACTGATGTGTGTTGAGCCCTGAATTGCATTGCTGAAATCCTAATGCATCCACAATTTCCATAAATGATTTGCAGAGGGGATCAAAAGGCTTATTTATATGAACGTTAAAGTCACCAATGATCAGAATATTATCTGCACTAGTTGACAAGTTAGAAACGAATGCACCAAATTCATCTAAGAATTCACAATATGGGCCAGGAGGCCTATATACAGTGAAAAAGTAATACATCTGATTTTTATTCTTCTGACCCTGGCAATGCGTAATTTCTTGAGCAGAGCGGAGAATCAGATGCACAAACGAGTTATATTTGTGACCCCCAACAGCTAATAAGCTAAACCTAGATTAATAAATAAGAGCAACACCCCCGCCTTGCTTTGCGTCACGAGAGACGTGACTAAATGTATATGCTGGTGGGCAGGCCTCATTTAAGGGGAGGACAGCTGTAGGTTTAAGCCAGGTTTCACATAACCCAATCATATCTAAGTGATGATCAATAATTACATCATTAACCAACAATAATTTTGAGGATAGTGATCTTATGTTAATGAGACACAGAGTAAGGACCTCAGTGGAGTTGACAGTTGGACTGTTTGGGTTTACAGGTGGTTCCAGAGTAGCATATATAAGATGCCTCGAAGTAGGTTTAGGTTTGAGACATTCCACTCGAGTTGTAGGTAGCAGACATGAAATCTTTGACTTTGCTGGAACAGCCAACTGCCATCCTCAATTTCAACATCATCCAATGTAGTAATGGTATTAAGTTTGCAAAGCATATCCCTCTATGATTTTTATGGACACATCTACAGAAGCATGCCACGTCTCAACTTGTTGAATTTCCCTCCCTGGCAGATAAACTGCACTATCACCATAGTGGATTTTCTGCACTAATTTCCCCACTAAGCTAATGGATTCAACACCTACATTTGTCATAAGCCTTGCAGGGTCTCTAATCATCTGCTCCGTGGCCTGTTGTAAATTCTTAATGTTACCCTCCCTGTACAGCTGTATCTGTGTTCACAGACAAGATGGCGGCGCCTTCCCCAGTAGGGTGGAGGCCGTCCGGCATCAGCATGCCATGGTGGCCCCTGAATGAAGGCCACTTATCAATAAAGCTGAAGCCTTGCTGTGTACAAAATTGCGCCAGCCACCTATTAAAGATGTCAGCCTGCTAAATGCCTCATCTTTACCCCGGGAGGGGAGGGGACCAGAGACTACTAATTGATGCCGACACATTTTTCTGGCAAGGTCACAAGTCCTCTCTATGCCCTTTTTGTGACATCTGAGTGCTTCATCCTGACATCATTGGTGCCGACGTGAATAACTATGTGACTATATCTCATGTCATGTTCCTTAGTCTGTCTTCCCTTCTGCAGTGTCAGCACCCTAAGATGGGATGCAACGTCAGGAGTTCTGGCCCCAGGAATACATTTAACCTCAGCCAGTGTCTGTAACCTGACTTTGTGGGTGATAGAATCCCCTATCACTAAAGTCCGGTGTTTCAGCCGGGAGACAGGACTGGAAGTCACTTGTGGGCTCGGAGAATTCACATCAGGCAAATCCAAGGGGGGAGAACCAATTCACAGTTCGCAGTGGTGCGTGTGATCGGGGTACCAAAACCGGGCACCAAGCCCTACGGGGCTTCCTCCACCTAGCCACAGTCCGAAAGCCATCCTCCACGGCTGGTATTTCTAGGCTAATGCTAATGGACACACTAGCCACCCCAACATTAACCTCATGTGCAGTGCCCATAACATCTAACTCCACTGAGTTAAGAAGATTTTCTAAATTACGGACATGGCTCTCTAAAAGAGCCACTCTATTTGCCAACATCACACAGGATTTATGGAGGGTGTAAAGTCGTGTACTTTGTGCACTAAGAAATTCAAGAGTGTCGTCAAGCAAGCACGAGCTAACCAATAATGAATAAGCTAACCACTTCTAAGGCTAACACAGGATTCACACAGAAGTAAATAAATGAGTTAAAATTCACAGCAGTTACACTGAAAAAGTAGCAGAAGTATTACACTTGTAGGAACAGTAAAAAATACAAAAAAAAACCCTCCTAAGAGTATACCACTCCAAAGAATAAAACAGTAAAGTACTAAGCTAAAATTCTCAACAGTTACACTAAAAATGTAACAGAAGTATTAAAGAAACGGGGGAGGGGGGTGAACTAGCTAACGCAAGCTAACTGCTAGCAAAAATGCTAGCCACTCCTAAGATTTACACACGAGTAAAATAATGACCTAAAATTCACAGCAGTAACAATGAAAAACTAACAGAAGTGTTAAATGGGTAAAAAAAAACAGCTATAAAAGTAACGGCGTGGGGAGTCGACCTAGCTAGTGAAAGCTAACTGCTAGTGAAAATGCTAGCTACTCCTAAGATTTACACACGAGTAAAATAATGACCTAAAATTCACAGCAGTAACAATGAAAAACTAACAAAAGTATTAAACGGGTAAAAAACCCCCAAAAAAAACAGCTATAAAAGTAACGGCGTGGGAAGTCGACCTAGCTAGTGAAAGATAACTGCTAGCTGGCGTTGGTTCTTGCATGGAAATATAGACTGGAATGGCGCCTTAATCTATTAGCGTCGCTCAGGACAGGAAGGCGCCATTACTAAGGTGGAGATGTGCAGATCATCAATAATAAACTGACAGCTTTTTTTGCACTAGTCTCGCTATTTCTTAACGGATTTTAATAAATGTGGGCTTGTTTTAAAGCCCTTTGAAAGCTCTTTCCAATGAACCTATGCATGTGTGGGTGGAAAAAAAAAAACTTTTATGATGTAAAATGCAGAAATTTGGGGAAATCCAGTTGTTAAGCGCTGACATAACGCATCATGTGATAAATCTGTTTCCGGGTCCAAAGACCTCCAAGTTTATAATTAAAGTTACGTCTGTTTGATCCTTTTAAGGATTTACAGTTTAAGTTTAGTTTGTGTTTACACTGTGCGCAAACCTCCGTCCCTCCGTTAACTGCATTTGTCTGGTTCTATGGTCAGAACACTTAATAAAACTTTTTTTTCTTTTACTTGACATATTTTATTATGCACAGGTAAAATATACATGTCTGTTTGTTAATAAAAATTATTTATTACAATAAACACGACGTTAAAGTGCAAGCTTCACTTTCTCCCCGAACGACATGAACAGGAAGCGATCGCAGCTCACAGCAACTCCCACTGAAAATAACAGAGAAACAACCTGAGCTTCTGACATTTTTACATAAAACAAACACAGTAACAACATCTAAAAAAACCCAGTTAATATATCCAGGAGAGTTTTAGGCACAATATACAAATAGTTTTATGTTGCGATGTTAATGCTGTTGTCTGTGTGCAGTGGTGTAAGAGCAGCCTGATCAGATCGTCTCAGTGCAGTTCTCAATGTTAATAACGGCGCGCCTTTTTTGTTTGGAGCCGGAAGTTGAAAATCACATGATGCGTTACGTCACACTAAACAACTGCATTATGACAAACTGTGCTGCTTTTCTCACTCTATTGTCGCTATTTGTTAACAGATTTTAATAAAAGTAGTCTTGTTTTAAAGCCCTTTAATTGCTCTTTCTAATAGATAGATAGCTTTTATTGTCATTGTCATTACAACGAGATTTCCGCACTCACATTCCACATACAAACAGCAATCAATCCACAATTATTACTTGTTTACCGGAATAATGGCACACATCAGAAATAGGAAAACACATATACATTTGACATTGTTTATGTGCACTAAACTAGAAACAATCTGTTTTCCAAATTGAGGTGATGTGAGTGTGTTGGTAGCTGCTGCAACTGAAGTCACGTGCCTGCCAGCTTGGGAAGAACGGGGGCCTGCTGCGGGGGGGGGGGGGGGGGCAGGAAGAAAGGTAAAAGAAGAAACTGGAGCATGCTTCAGTCCATGTGTAAGTCAGTTATTGTCTTTGTGGGTTGAGATAAGAATGGAGCTGAATAATCTCACCAAGGCCTGAATAAATTCCTCTGGAGGTAAACAGTGGGCAATTGACCTTGAGGTTAGATAGCCTGTAGTGTTGCAGCTGAGCAGTGAAAAACACTTTTTAACAGTTCCACTTGAACAGCCAAATCCCAATTATGAATTAAGAATATTCCAAATTATGAATTAAGAATATTCACCGGCAAGGCACACATCAGCTCCAAGGTGTCATCCAATTTGCATCTGAGTTCAAGAGTCAGCGCAATCTGAGAATGCACTGCCTTGCCAACCTCGTTAATCATGATGGACAAGCGAGGGCCCGTGGTTCTTGATGCCGCTGTCTTGCCAATTTTCCGGTAGATCAGGGCAGCACATAAGCCAAAAAGTACCAGCCCTGCTGCCATGAGACCAAAAATAAATAAATCCTCGACATCTTAAACAGATTAAGACGGCAAGCATGCAACACGCCAAGACCCCCAGGAGTTGACGACATAGCCCGCAGGATACGTTCCATCTGGGCAGGCAGGATCCCCCGGTCCTGACCTTCTTGTAGAAAAAATGGTGTCAATAGCGTTCAGAGACCAGCTGATCAATTCCATGGTTAATCCAATAGTAGTCCAATAGATCCAGAATCCAATATAATTTAAGGAATTCAGTCTGAAGTAGGGACTTGAAGGTTAAAAGCAGAGAGATAAGGGAGAGTGGAGGAGATGCGACTACCCTCATCGGAGTCCCAAGCTGTATGAACCCATACATGTCTGGGTAGAAAAAAAAATGTTCCTCCCACCCCCTGCATGCCACACTGACGTCCTGTCAGAGCCCCTCCAGCCACAGACCGACACCACTGAGAACACCACAGGAGGTCCTTCCTTCCTGTGGCAATCAGACTCTATAACTCCTCCCCCTTCTGCAGGATGAATACATGACGATCAGAGTTTTTCAGTTACTTAGAGCTATGTGCAATACTGTCAACAGCTTGTGCAAGTGTCTTCAGTCATTTTGCATAAACATGTTGTACTCAATGACCTCACTGCTTTTTAAAAAAAACATGGTTTACTGTTTCAGCACTCTGGCAAAACAACTTTCTTTGGGATTAATAAAATTCTTCTTCTTTTGTCAATATACATGACAACAAACAGAGTTTCCAGCTGCTGGAAAATTATTGTAAAAATTGGATAACACACACTCCAGCAGGCAGAGAAAAAAGCTCAGATTGAAGTCACTTCAGATAGAAATGTGAACAGAGCTGCTGTCCTCTCTGGTGAGATTCAAACCTGCTGTCCCACCCTGTCTGTCCTCTTATTTTATAAACTAGCTGCCTGCCTTGTTCTCTGGAGGTCTGGTTCTGCTGCATCCTCAGTGAACTTTGCTCTGCCAGATATCAAGTTTGACAGGCAAGACGGGCTGGACACAAATGCTGATGCAGGTACACAGCTCAGTGGAGTCAAAGCGTTTACTTGGTTAACAGGCTGGATTCAGTACACAGAAAGGCAGTCCCAAAAGAGCAACAGTGACAAAATCATCAGGCTTAGGCGTGGTCGAGGTACACAGGCAGGTAGTCAAAAACCCGATGAGGCAACCTAAGCAAGGCAAGGAAATACAAGACACTGAGCTGGAAAGAGGCACAAGGCACTACAAACTGGAGAGGGAGTAAGGCAAAATGAGGAGCTTAAATACACAGCAGGTGTGTGTGGAACACACCAGAATGAGGGTGTGGCCAGAGAGAGGGAAACACCCACCACCAAGAGCCAGCAGAGACCGACAAGAGAGAAAGTGACAGAAAAACCCCAGCAAGAGAATAAACAAAACAGAAAGTAACTGAAACAACTCAAAGCCAAGAAGTAAAAGCAGACAAACTCAAATCCTGACACCAGAGAGGCGACGCTGTGGAGGCGGAGAAGGGGGGAGCAGGATGCTCCATCTGGAGCCGCAGAGCAAAGACCACGTCTGTCCCTGTTACACAGGAGACAACCACCGAACCTCTGTCACTGCTTCTGTTCTGTGCACGTCAGCACACAGGGGCACCTGCCTGCAACTGTGGAGCGTCAATTTGCCAAATCCCCACACAGTGATATAACTCTGCGTGTGACGGGTAACTGAGATCATCCAGGATCAGCCACGACTTCTTAACGGCTCTGTGTTTATGTACGGACATTAGGTCATTTAAGGAAGCACCAGCAATCTTACTACAGTCATTTATAATACGATGCAGACGGTTTATGTTTTTTAAACATAAAAACCCTCACCAGCAGATAAAAGAAAAGCTAGGAACAAATTCAAAAGAGCATCTTCATAAAAGTGCTGCCCAAATGCCAGAGTTTACGAAAAAATACATGTTGGTGAGCTTTTTTACATACCTGGTCAATCTGATGCTCAAAGCTACATCTACAGTCAATAAAAGTCCCAAGATATTTATAATTCTGTACAATTTCCACAGCCAGACCATTAATAACAACAGGGGAGATGCCTTCCTGCTTTTTTCCTAAAATCAATTGTCTCTTTGGTCTTGTTCACATTGATGTCGAAAAAAGAAAAATTACATCAGCTGATAAAATGTGACACCACAGGGCCATGGTCTTGGTCATCAGTGTTTAAAAGAGACACAATAACAGAATCATCAGCAAATTTAACAATAACTCATCCTTGGTGTTGACTTTGGCACATGTTGGTATATAGAACAAATAAAAGGTGAAAGGACACGAAAATGAAAGAGAAGAAACTCTCCAAAACCTCAGTGAACTCTAGCAAAATCTTCTTTCTCCTTCATCTCACAGTCTACATGTGGTGCATATGCAGTGATGACATTCATCATCACCTCTTCAATGTTGAACTTAACACTCATCACCCTGTCAGACGCTCACTTAACCTCCAACACACTTTTACACTCTTCCTCGAGAACGACTCCACACCATGAAACAACAGATCAGACACAACTCTGGCTCCCTCTAGTGGTGGTTGTGTAGTGTTTTTGCACACTGGCTCCCTATAGTGGTGGTTGTGTAGTGTTTTTGTACAATGACTCCCTCTAGTGGTGGTTGTGTAGTGTTTTTGTCCTCTCTTTTGCTGCTTGCTGTCACTGTGGGCTGCAGAGCACAGTAGTACACAGCAGAGTCTCGCAGCTGCAGCTTCTGGATCTTCAGATCAACTGATGTCTTGTTGACTTCAGCATCAAATCTCTCTTTGTTGAACTCTGCAGCATTTTGTCCTCCTCCAAAACTGAAACGTTTCAGCATAAACTTTGGAGAACCATTTAGTTCTTGTTGGTACCAGAACAAATAAGGATTTGTGTCGCTGGTCTCAAAGGAACATTGAAGTGTGACGTGGTGTCCTTCAACAGCAATGACATCTGCTGTGCGCTGGATCACTCTGTCTTCTCCTTTACACTCTGGGGAAGAACAGAACATGCAGAGGAAGAGATGAATCAATAAAGATGATTGATTAAAGGAGAACAATCAGTAGGTTTAAAGAGTTACCGAGCCAGAGAGTCAGAATCAGGATGTTTGTCAGCCAGTGTTTCATGTCTGCAGTGAGAGGGGAGGAGAGAGAGGAAGAACACTGAGACTCTGAACCATCTGGACCTTCATCTACATCATCTGTTGGTGAACCGTCAACATGACATCATCCATTGATGGCAAACATTGTGTGGCTCCCTCTAGTGGACATTGTTATGCACTTTATTGAGTTTGAGTCAGGAAAGAAAATGTGTGATTGGTGGAACCCTGGTAGAAGAACTGCAGCTGTAAACACAAAGTTTGTGAGAAAAACAGAGCGACTGCCATCAGTACAGAAAGATAGAACAGGATGTCATCAGCAAAAGGGAGAATGTTGTGTTGCCAAATGATGTGACAGCCAATGTTTAAATTGTACTGAGACCCTCGGATTGACCCCTGTGGTACACCACAGCAATCTGGATCTTCTTGGTGTTGAATATTTGAGTGCTTTTGTCGACAGAGTTCTGAGTGATGCTGTGTGTCCACTTGGTGGCGCTGTTTGTCACTGCAGTACTGCTGATCTCCAAATACACACCACGTTTATCTTCAGACAGTTTAGTTGAGAACCTTTTGTCTGATTTCACAGACTCTGCTGCTCTTGTGCTGCTCAAAACTGAGATGAACAGGAGGAACTCTGGTGGTTTTCCTGGATATTGTCGATACCAGAAGCAGTTTTGTGGTATTTGTACTCCAGAGTAATAGTACTGTCTTCTAGAATTGTTAGTAAAATGAAAAGTGTGTGTGGCAGCAGCATTGTGAGTGGAGCTTTCTCTGAATGCTTCCTGTGTTGAACTCTGCTTCCTTCTGGAGTTCAGCAGCAGCTTCGTCTCCTTCCTCAGTCACTTTGTCTGGTTTTTTTCTTTCTTCATTTGTCGGTTAAACGTCCTCGACCTTCATCTCAGGAAGTGACACTGATGCTGCGTCGCTCCCATCACAATAAAATGTCTTCAAACACGTCAGTGTGTCAAATAGTTCAAAGTATCACAGAGAAATCATTTGTTCCAAATCATCGGCCACATCGTCAGCAGTCACATTCATGTCTCTGGGTCCTCAGACTCTGAGATTAGCAAGATGACCTGGCAAGATGTTGACAGCACTTCTTGGACAAATACTGCAGTAATGTGGAATTACTTTCCACTGTTATGCTGATGACACTCATCTCTACATGTCAGTTAATGGAAATCATCTCTCTCACATGATGATTTTAGAGTGTTGTCTTGGTTCAGGTCCCCGGTGTTTGTTTTCTCCATCTTGGTTTTCTGATAATTCTTTTACACTTATTACTTGCTGTCTCTTGTTTTTAGAAGTCAAGGACACGTCCATGTTTCACTTGTCTGCAGTAAATAGATGGCTATTTTCCAGAAGTGGTGATGGACCGATTGTCTTCTGGGTGGTTTCCATCCAGGACCCGGTACAGATCCCTGTGGTGGATCAGACCAGACTTGGTTTGATCAGTAACTGTTAGCAGCCAACAACAGAAGAGTCTTCAGTCTAGTTTCAGAAGCTTCAGTTGATAAATGATTCCACGGCATCGTGCATGAGCTGAAAACGCTCTGCCACCTGCTGTTTGTTTCCTCAACTTCAATCCACACAGGAGTCTTACAGGGGACGTCCCGTCACATGTGGCTGAACCAACTCAACCATATAGGTTGGAGCTCAACCATTGAGTTATAAAAGGCAACAACATCATTTAAACTCTGTCCTCAGATGGACAGTCAGTGCAGAGAAGTTCACACTGGGGTCACATGACCACACGTTTGAGTTCCAGTCAAGATTTGAACATCTGTATTTTGAATCATCTGCATCTCAGACGTTTATGTGTTAAAGTACAAAATAAGTTGTCACAGTGAAAGTACAAAGTCACAGTGATCGATTCTTTTGTCACTTCAGTTTATTTTTCATCAAATCACAACATAAGTCCCTCTAAAGTATCTCACAAAGGTCAGGTCAAACCTGAAAGAAATCTCAGGCAGACCAGACCCAGAGGGGGGACCATCTGCTTTGACCAAACTACCAATGACAAGACTAAAATAAACTGAACAAAGCACCACAAATAATTGTCAAACATGCAAGACAGAGATGGTGGAATGAAGCATCCAGAAACTTTAAGTCCAACGGTCATGATGAGGAAATGAGTCCACATGATGAAGTGGTAAAGATCATGAACCCTTAAAGTGGATCATCATCATCAACAGTGAGTTCAGTTGGAGACCTCTGACGGGTTTCTGCAATAATCCCAAAAATAAGACATTAAAGTCATCTAGTCTGGAAGATACAAAGGCAGGAATCAAAGTCTCTGCATCTGCTGCAGACAGAAAAGGTCAAATCCATCAAATTACAGAGGAGATAGAAAACATTCTTAGTGACGTCTGTAACGTCAAGGTCAAAGGACTGTGTGGGATCAAAGGTCACCACAGTATTTTTGTGATGACTAACACATGAGTCCAAGGTTAATGTTTGCTGGTCCAACTGATGCCCGTGCCCTGCAGGACCAGTGCCCACCATCTCAGACTTGTCAGAATTCAAAAGCAACAAGTTGCCAAAGATCCAGTTTTTCACTGAAGCCAGACAGTCCTCTAAAGTTAGGGTGAGGAACCTTTTGCACTGGAAACTGAGTAAGGTTCTCCTCATAGTCATAAACTACACAGTTAACCAATATGTGGTGCCTTTGCCTGCTTTAAACACAGACATTTTGTCCTCTTTTGTCCATTTTAATCAACTCTTTAATCACTTTAATAACAGCTTTAAAACGACTCCTTTACTGATCAAATCTATAATTTATGAACCATAACTTTTTCTAGTTGCTACCCATCTTTTCCATATCCTCTACACATGTGAAGTACTGGTTGATCAAACTTACCATAAGTCAGTGTCACTCTTCATTTTCTCATTCTCAAAGGATACCTTCTCACAGGAGTGCTGATGGAACCCTCCTGGTCACTGGAGCTGGACTGGGACGACACCTCACCCGGGTCCTGGTCTGCCTGAGCCGGGTCTGGTTCCACCCTACCATCACCCTCCGGTTCCTGCTGCGTTGTCAAAGTCTTGGTTCTCACCCTCCGGAGTTCTGTCCTTATTAGAGTAAAAAACAGGTGAGCTGTGACTTTGATTGGCTCCAGCTTGCAGTCTTATGATGGTGCTCCAGCCATCATCATCATCATCAGCTGTGCCGCGCTGTGCGTCCACATCTCTCTGCTCCTTCATCCTTCTCTTTCCAGTCTCTTTAGAGAGAAGCTCCACTGTTTCCAAGGGGAGAAAGTCACATGGTAACAACAAGTTTCTGTCCATAATCTGAATGTGTCCTTTACCATTTTCTGGTTGGATTTCATACTCTGGACTATCTGGGTGTTTCTTCTGGGTCACGACATACATTTTGTCTTCCCAGAACGATCTCAGTTTTCCCGGCCCACCTTTCTCTGTTAAGTTCTGAACAAGTACTCTGGATCCAGGGAGTAAACACAGATCTTCTTGTCCTGCAGAGCTTTACCTCTCATCCCTTCTTTGTTTGCAGCGTTGGAGGCCAATTTATAAGCTTCAGTCATTTTCACCCTCCACTGTTCAGCAAAGTCCTGGTGAGATGAGCTCTGTTCGTTTGTCATTAGACCAAACATCAGATCAATGGGCAACTTTGGACTGCGACCAAATAACAGGACATATGGGGCATCCTCCGTAGCCTCACTGTGCGCAGCTGGAGGAATGAACCACTTTTGCCAAAGAGGTCTTCCAGTCTGCTTTCGCCACTTCAGGCAAATTTCTGAGCATTGCCAACAAAGTACGATTAAATCGCTCCACCTGTCCATTCCCTTGGAGGTGGTAGGGTGTTGTTCGAGAACCCTGCACACCACTTTACTCCTGGACCTTTGCAAACAGTTTATTTTGAAACTCCTTACCCTGGTCATGATGGAGACGTGCGGGAAAAACAAATCTGAGGGCAAAATCTCCAAATATCTTCTCAGCAGTAGTGTGGGCAACTTTGTTACGACGGGGATCAGCCCGGGCAAAGCGGGCAAAGTGCACCCTGATCACACTCATCACTGTCTCCACCACTAGGTGGCCCATGTTTTTGTGGAGTTCTCTGGGATGCTGTTTTTCTGTAAAGCAGTTTGTCGTCCCCTGTGGACAGTTTGTGTTTTAGTCTGAACAGAGCAACAGTTTTGCTGTTCAGCTGATTCTCACCTTTTGGCCATTGGTTTGACGCCACATACGGGTGATTCTTTAACTACGGGCACTATTGGCCTTGTAAATGTAATTTCCACCACACCATTGCCTTACAATATAAAGTGCCTTTCTCTGTGATACTTTGAACTATTTGACACACTGACGTGTTTGAAGACAAACACATTTTATTGTGACGACAGCGACGCAGCATCAGTGTCACTTCCTGAGATGAAGGTCGAGGACGTTTAACTGACAACTGAAGAAAGAAAAACCAGACAAAGTGACTGAGGAAGGAGACAAAGCTGCTGCTGAACTCCAGACGGAAGCAGAGTTCAACACAGGAAGCATTCAGAGAAAGTTCCATTCACAATGCTGCTGCCACACACACTTTGGTGATTCTTTAACTATGGGCACTATTGTCCTTGTAAATGTAATTTCCATCACACCATTGCCTTACAATATAAAGCACCTTGGGGCAACTGTTTGTTGTGATTTCGCGCTATATACATGTGCTCTGATGTCACTGTTTATGTCCATAGAAACTACCCAAACAATCTTTCATACAAACTGTTTAAAGGGACATTACAGTGTTGTGGTGGAAATTACGGCAATAGTGTGGGACAACTACATTTTGTTTAAAAAAATCACAACTGTTGTGTGTTGGGGGGGTGTGGCTGGACATTTTGGTGTTCTTTTCTTTTCTTTGCTCTCCAGGTGGCATGAAAACTGATTTGTCTGTGGAGAAGGTGCTGGCTGAAGAGTCCTTCACCCTCATCAACATTATGTGCAGCACCTGTGGATGGTGCTCACATGCAACCTTAAAGACTTTCAGCTGAAGCAGATAATTAGATGGCGTTCTGCATTTAAGCCATGTGTGATTCAAGCAGAATTGCCGGGAACTCGACCTTGTGATGTTCGTTTGTGAGACGCTGAGGACCGCGCCTGGGTTTGACACATCGAGCCTGTGAAGCAGGAAGGGTGAGGGACACATGCTGTCAGCACACATCAGAGGTGATAATTGTTTGACTACTTTTTGACAGTAACTTGGTATTTTGTTACGCAGTATATTTGAATTGTGATGAGAATTGTGCAGCTTGCTTCTCACTGCTGTGGCGTGCGGACAAGTGATCCTCCACCTGTTGTGAGAAGTTGCTCATTTGCATAAAGCTTAAAATACAGACCTGAATGTGTTGCTGATAGTGTGTGTCTTTTGAAGGATATTAGTTGTAACTGCTGACTTACCTCACCTCTTCTATCCTTCGCAGAGAGTCGGTTTGTCGTGTCCACCTGGGGGGTGTTTGGCGGTAACAGTGAGTCCAGAAGCGCCGGGCTTCGATCCTTTTGGGCGCTGGAGAGCGTGCCAGCCTTCACTCCTCCAGAATGACGCTGTTTTAGTTTGTACACCTTATTATGCACCAGAGGGTGAAAAAATAAATTGTTTTTGTTATTGGAACCGCTTTCTGGTTATTTTAGCGCTGGGTTCTGTCAGACGCAGGTCCGCTCCTCAACCCGCGTCGACACATAACAGTAGTTCCCGGCCATTCCATAATGGACCCAGCTTGGAGAAAATATGGGAGCAATTACAGCTTCTCGCAAACCAAATTAAACAAACAGACGCCCGTGTTACAGAGCTTGCAGCGCAAGCCATTCCGCGTCCTGCTACTCCAGCTGCGGCACCATCGATACCGGTGCAGATAACTCCGTCACCCAGAGATTCGGCGTCCGAACCGATTATTTGTCATCCGGAGCCTTATGCGGGAGACGTTGAAGCCTGTGCTTCGTTTTTGATGCAATGGTCTCTGGTTTTTGCTCAGCGACCGGCTTCCTTCTCTTCTGATGGGAGCCGTGTTTCATATGTGACAAATTTGCTCCGAGGTGACGCCTTAGCTTGGGTCACAGCGTTGTGGAGTAACAACTCGCCATTGTTAGGATCCTTTAAGGATTTCTCCCGGGAGTTCCGACTGGTTTTTGACCATCCAGTGAAAACGAATACCATTGCCCAACGGTTGCTGAATCTCAGGCAGGGGAGGCGGAGTGCGGCGGAGTATTCCGTAGACTTCCGGATTTTTTCTGCTCAGTTAGGTTGGAATGCCGCAGCCTTACGAGGAGTGTTTGTAGATGGGTTAAATGAGTCATTAAAAGATGAGCTGGCAGTCCATGACGAGCCAAACGATTTAGATGAGCTAATATCGTTGGTGATTCGTCTAGATGATCGGATGAAGGAGCGTGGATGTGAGAGAGGGCGGCCATCAGAGCGGGTTTTTTCGTCTTGGGGCTTTCCCCGACACAGATCTGGGCCGCCTCTTCTTCGCCCCACTGGGGCTCCTCCGACGGGACCTCTGGCTCCTCTTACTGACGAGCCCATGCAGCTCGGACGAGCAGAGACCACTGTATTGCCCCGACATATAAGCGTCAAGAAAAATAATGGTGACGTATCTCCAGGTGTTCTGGGACAGGCAAAATAACACACACAAAAAAAAAGAAAAAAAAAAACTTGTATGGGTTAATGTTTTGTTTTCTTTGAATAGGGGTTATAATTTGTTTGGGGAGTCAGAGGCGTGTCTGGTGGAGTGAACGTTAGGCAGTTAGAAGCCCGTCTGGGCTCACTTGATCGTTATTTTTTATGTGTTTTTAGGTATTTTCTGTTTGGGTTTTGGGGTCGTTTTATTTTGTTGTTTTTTATTTCCCTACATCCCTAACCCCAACCTCACTTGCCCTAAGACCGTTCGTCTTGTGGGTTGTGGGGTGGTGCAGGTTGGTCACGCTGAGCGTTCTCAGAAGACCTCTGCACCTGGGGGGGGGGGGGGGTGTTAGGGTGTTTTTCTTGGTTTGGTTAGGGCCCGGTTCCACTCCAGCCTCGGTGTGCCTTTGTACCGTTCGTCATTGGTGTTGCCGGGGTGTGGTGCAGCGGGAACATACCTCAGTCGGAGGGGTGGGCCGATCTGTTGCCGTTCGCCATTTCGGTAGTTCCACCCCTCCCGAGAGGCTGGGGTATGGTCGAGTTGGGGCACCGGACGTATTTCCGGTTTTCTGCTGCGCCTCGGGGTTGGGGCTGGGTTAGTTTTTCCTGTTCCCTTCCCCGGCTTAATGTTTTGAGCCGTTCGCCAAAATTGAGCCGCCGAGGGGCTCTGGGAGGGACCTGGGGTCTTTCGGGGTGCCGGGGAAGGTAACAGGGTTTATGGTTGTTTTATTTGCCCCCGGGGTTGTTTCAGGTAGTCCTCCGGGGGTTGCATTTTGATTTGTTTTGTTTCCTTCGGGTTCCACCTCCAGGGTTGATGGGACGGTTCCTCTGGGGGGGAATTGGCTTGTGGGCTGACTAGCCAGGTGAGGCCGGGTCTGGGGTTCCGGGGTTGTGGGGAGGGTGCCTCCTGGGGTTTGATGGTACGGTCCTCTGGGGGGGCGCCGTTTGCTCCATGTATACCTGGGGACCTTTGTGGGATTCCGGTTCTGGCTATTCCTCCTGGAACCGGCGGTAAAGGCCTTCTGGGGGGGGGGGTTGGGCTCTGCAGGTCGTTCTGGGGGGGTTGTTTGTTATTTTCCTTTATGCATCTATGTTTTTATTGTGTTTGTGGGGCTGTGTTGGGTTTTTGCGTTTGGGAGTTTTTCTTTTCTTCCCGGGGTTGGATGGGACGGTCCCCTGGGGAGGTTTTGGGTGGGTTTTATGTTTTTTCTTGTATGTTGGATTGTCTTAGGGACTGTTTTGGGGTTTTTGTTGATGCCAGCCGGCCTTCCAGCTGCGGTGCCCTGTCCTGCTGTCTGTGGTGGACCTTGGGAGCGTTGTGCTGTCTGCTTCCTGACGAGGACCCAGGAGGGAGGTGCTGTTCTCGGGCCTGGTCTGTTCGGTCGCCGGGAGGCTTCCCGTTAAGGGGGGGTACTGTTGTGTGTTGGGGGGGGGTGTGGCTGGACATTTTGGTGTTCTTTTCTTTTCTTTGCTCTCCAGGTGGCATGAAAACTGATTTGTCTGTGGAGAAGGTGCTGGCTGAAGAGTCCTTCACCCTCATCAACATTATGTGCAGCACCTGTGGATGGTGCTCACATGCAACCTTAAAGACTTTCAGCTGAAGCAGATAATTAGATGGCGTTCTGCATTTAAGCCATGTGTGATTCAAGCAGAATTGCCGGGAACTCGACCTTGTGATGTTCGTTTGTGAGACGCTGAGGACCGCGCCTGGGTTTGAAACATCAAGCCTGTGAAGCAGGAAGGGTGAGGGACACATGCTGTCAGCACACATCAGAGGTGATTAATTGTTTGACTACTTGATGACAGTAACTTGGTATTTTGTTACGCAGTATATTTGAATTGTGATGAGAATTGTGCAGCTTGCTTCTCACTGCTGTGGCGTGCGGACAAGTGATCCTCCACCTGTTGTGAGAAGCTGCTCATTTGCATAAGCTTAAAATACAGACCTGAATGTGTTACTGATAGTGTGTGTCTTTGAAGGATATTAGTTGTAACTGCTGACTTACCTCACCTCTTCTATCCTTCGCAGAGAGTCGGTTTGTCGTGTCCACCTGGGGGGTGTTTAGCGGTAACAGTGAGTCCAGAAGCGCCGGGCTTCGATCCTTTTGGGCGCTGGAGAGCATGCCAGCCTTCACTCCACCAGAATGACGCTTGTTTTAGTTTCTACACCTTATTATGCACCAGAGGGTGAAAAATAAATTGTTTTTGTTATTGGAACCGCTTTCTGGTTATTTTAGCGCTGGGTTCCGTCAGACGCAGGTCCGCTCCTCAACCCGCGTCGACACATAACAACAAACAGTTGTATGACATTGAATACCCCAATTATGTTTTGATTATTTTTACTGATATTTTATTCAGAGATATTTAAAACATTACAAAAAACGTTTCTTTACCATTCATTTTATCATTGAAGATCAAAAGTCTGGGTGTGGGACAAGCACAAAACGGCAATATTTGCATATAATGATGCTGAAAAAAGTCATCATAGACTACTAGAACAAATTTCTTAACACACTTTCATTGTAAAGATAACTATAAAAGTGTGAAATTTCCCCTTTTTTCTGTTTTTCATACAATATGATCAAAGGACATAATAAGTGCCCGTAGTCTAAGAATCACCCATACGCAACACCTCTCCAAACACAGAATCTTGCTCCTGAGCCACTTTTAGCACCGCTTTTGGTTTTTCAGTTACTGAGGTGACTTCTCCATCTGCTTCACTAATGAGAGTGGAAATGGTGAGCAGGCAGAACCATGGCTCATTTTCTTGGGACTTTTACTGTCTGCACCACACAGTGCATTATCTCAGGATTAACATCCTGTGTGCACTTGTTCATATATTGCTCCATATCTAAGTGCATACGTGAGAGACTATCTGCACCCCTATTGGCTTTCCCAGGGTGATACTTCATCACAAACTGGAAATCAGCTCGTTCTGCCACCAATCTCTGCATGGTGGTATTTAACTTAGCGGTGGTGAGGCACATAAGTAAGGGGATTATTGTTTGTATAGACAGTAAATGGTGGCGAATAATACAGATAATCTTGAAACCTCTCACATATGGCCCTTCAGGGTAAGAAACTCCATCTTCCCTGAATGAAGATGGTAGTTCTTCTCAGGGTTTGTAAGCGTCCTGGGAGCCATATGCTATCACCACGAGCTTGTCCTGTTGCCATTGATACAGCACCCGCCCCAAGCCCCTCCTGTGAAGCATCACAGATGCACAATAAAAGGCTCTTTGAAATCTGGGTAACCGAGCACTGGGGGCTGGGAGAGAAAGTCAATAAGTTGGCCAAAAACTATATGATGCTCAAGGTGCCCCCCTTCATCATATGGGATGAAGGAAGTTGGCCAACACCCCCTTTTTTTTTCTTTTTAACCTGTCTCTTTGCGGTCGGTTTCACTGGTCCTTGCAGTCATTATTAAGGAAGTCATGAAGAGGCTCAGCTATATGGGAGAAGGTTGGAATATAAGCTGCAGTAACAGGAAATAAAACCAAGCAGCTTTCTCAGTTCTCCCACAGTGGTGGGTTGCTGATGTTCTAAAACCTGCACAGGGACAATGTCAGCAGGGTCCATAGTACAGCCCTCTTTAGGAGCTAGTTTGCCAAGGAACCATACCTGCTGCTTGAAGAACTCAAACCTTCAGGGAGTAAGCTTCACCCCTTGGTCCTGATAACGGTGAAGGACGTTCCTCAGGTCACAAGTGATCTTCAAAAGTCTGAATGGACAAGGTTATCATGGAGGTAATGCAGACAAATATCATCCCTGAACCCCCACAAACACTCCTCCATAGATCTGTGAATACTGCTGGTGCTGAGGACAAGCCAAATGGAATTCTTACCCATTCATCCAAACCCCATGGTGTAACAAATGCCGTGAGGGAGCAAAATACTCTTCCAGGAAGCCCTGGTGATACGCCTTCCCTTGGTCGAGGACTGAAAACCAGGCACTTCCTTTCAGACTATTTTGCATATCCTGTATGTGGGGGATTGGGTGTCGATCGGGTCTTAATTTTTTATTCAACTCTCTAAAGTCGCAGCCCAAACGTAGTCCTCCGTCCTTTTTCTGGACACAGACTATTGGACTAGAATATGATGACTTAGATTTAGTGATCCAGACCCTGTTTAACAAATCTTCCAAGTATTCTTTTACTTCTTTATGAAGTTCCCTGAGAACTGGGATGTAAGTCTTCTTCACAGGAATGGGCTCATTCAGTCTTATTTTCAGCTGTAAAGAGGGAATTGTCCCTCCATCATACTCATCATGGGAAAATGTTTGTCTTTCACCCCAGAACAGCTGCCTAACTTGTTCCTGAGGTGATCAAGTGGAACTGAGGGATCCCAAATGTCCGTCGCCTCCCTAACATCACCATCCACTTCTGTCCTTCCACCTCTTCCTTTATCACTCGGCCTGTGACAGCCCCCCCCCCCCCGGCTCACAGTAGGTCTGATGTCGGCAGGATAGATGGTCTGAACTCTCTGTCTGTCCTAAAATAGTCTTTGCTGGCAGTTGAATATCATAAGTAGTTTGATTTGTGATTGGTTTTTTAAACACAGACCGACTTCTCTTCTGCAACTCCCCCCCCCCCACACACACACACACTCTGCACTAGCTGTCCATCTGGTAGTTGGGGACACTGACTTGGCTCAACAGAACATCTTGTGTACCTGTACCTTTAGTTTGGCCGGCTGGAATAGTGATGAATCCACTGCCAACTTTTACTAGGTCTTCCCCCAGCCTGTCCTTACAGTCGAATGAGAAGGCGGCACTAACAGCTGCACTGATGGCACAAGAGGGTTCAATACCCATCTGAAGGACACATGCAGTCACATTAAACCCAGTGATCAGTTGCTCTGCAACCCCATCTTCATTTGCTGCTAACACAGGAACGAGCAACTCCACCTGTTGGCCACTATCAGTCGGCAACTTAAAGGTAACCTCAACCCACCCTACGAATGGAACTGCCGTCTGGTTTACTGCCCCCCGTCCAGGATACTTGTGCCCACCAATTTAGAAAGGTCCCTAATGGTAGTATGTGGCGTGTTCTTGTGTCCAGTTATCAATCATTAGCTGACCTCTGACCCAGTGTCCCACAGAGCTTTTGTCTCCACATCAATGAGAAAACGGGTTATAACCTACTTTTTCCCAATTAAACTGAGCAACTATGATTTTCGATTAGGGCACAATACACTGACACTGACTGTTTCTTCTTCCTGGCAAACTTCTGCTTTAGCTGTGAGCATTAACTCAAACCTTTGAATACTGTCTCTGACCAGTTTATACAGATCCGGCGTGTGGACTTGTGTAGGTGTGGTTGCTACCGTACTAGCATCCTTGTCTACCTGCCCAGTCTTTACCTGGCTGCTTCCCAGTCCAACACTCTCTTGACATGTGCCCACTCCCACATTTAAAACAGTGGTCACACTGATCTCCATTGTTAGTGGACTGACAGCTTCTACAGACACGTCTCCCCCTCACTCTTGGGCTGTGCTGCTCTTCAGTGTCCGGCTCTCTGGATGCCACCAAAAGTCTCTGGTGATTCATTGCTGTCCTGCGTGAGGTTTATCAGATGATTATACAAGTCGGTGGAACTGTCCTCGTATAATGTCCTCACAGAACTGCACGCAGTTGAGACAGGGTGTGATCTGACTTAATGTCCATCATATCATGTAAACTCAGTCCGGGACTCTAACAACAGCCTCACTGTGTTCTTTCTTTGGGCCAATATCAGTCTGGTGAATCAAGTTAGAAGAGGGCAACTTGTCTTTTTGACCCCTGTCCCCAATCTGGCCGTTGATCCTAAACTCTGGTTTAATGGTCATTTCTCGTAGAAGGTGCACTGGGGGGCAGCAGGTTGTACCAGAGCAGGGTGACTTGAATAAATGAGCAGGGTTGTGTCAGGAAGGGTCTCCAAAAAAAAAAAAGCCAACATATTTGCTAGTCGCAAATTTAATTTCCATACCGTATAGGTTGAGGCTTTGGTTAACAACGACCACCACTGGTGTTGTTGCCCAGCAGGGTGCCTGCGCAAATTGGGCTACTGATGGGCAGTGAAGAAGAATAGAGGGGGAAGTGTGCAGAGACAAAGGGAGAAGAGGAAAACGAGAAGGATGAAAATGAGTCTGGACTTTAAATGTTGGCAGTTTGAAGGGTAAAGGGAGAGACTGACATGGAGAGGAGAAAGGCAGACACATGCTTCAGAGACCAAGTAAAAGGGCAGTAAGAGCAGGAGCATAGGAGCTGGGTTCAAGTTGTTCTATCATGTTGTGGATGGGAGGAGAAATGGTGTTGGGGTCATTTTGCTGCTCCCCTCCACAGCATGTCTTTTTCCTGGTTCTCTCCCTCAGCCCCAACCAGTCCCAGCAGAAGACTGCCCCTCCCTGAGCCTGGTTCTGCTGGAGGTTTCTTCCTGTTAAAAGGGAGTTTTTCCTTCCCACTGTAGCCAAGTGCTTGCTCACAGGGGGTCGTTTTGACCGTTGGGGTTTTTCCGTAATTATTGTATGGCCTTGCCTTACAATATAAAGCGCCTTGGGGCAACTGTTTGTTGTGATATGGCGCTATATAAATAAAATTGATTTGATTTTTGATTTGATTTTAAAGGAAGAGTATGTGAAGAGTGTGTGGAGGTGAAGCACATGTCTGACAGTGTGATGAGTGTGAAGTTGGAACCAGAAGCGGTGTTGATGAATATCATCAGTGCATGCCTCATATGCCCTTTGTGAGATGAAGGAGAAAGAAGATTTCTGAGTTAGATGAGGTGGTGGAAAGTGATCCCAAGCATGAGAGAGTTGTGATAGGACCAGACTTAAATGGACATGTTAATGAAAGGAACAGAGGTGACGAGAAAGTAATGGGTAGATATGGTGTCAAGGATAGGACTGTGGAAGAGCAGATGAAAGTAAGTAAGTCCCTTCGGCTGCTCCCTTGTTTGCACTTGGGGTCAACACAGCAAATCCAAGGTGGATCTGCATGTTTGAATTGGCACAAGTTTTACGCCGGATGCCCTTCCTGACGCAACTCCACATTACATGGAGAAATGTGGCAAGGGTGGGATTTGAACCCAGAACCTTCTGAACCAAGCGCATTAACCACTTGGCCACCACCCCTGCGACGGAAGAGCAGATGAAAGTAAATATAAAAAAAAAAAAAAATGGAAATGGACAGGTTAGACAGACTGAGGGCATCAACCGTGCGGTTTGGAGGTAACAGACAATCATGAGGCAGAAGTGTGGTTCAAAATACAAGCAGACTTCATGTTCATGGTGTGGCAAAGATCAGAAAACAAGCAACATCAAAAAACGGTGAGGCAAACAAGACAGACATAAAAGGTGAGGATGGAAATGGAATTCAGTAAACTGGCAGAGAACAGAGGGACAGTGAAGGCTTAAAAACAAGACAGGGTAATCAAGGTGTGAATGTGAAACAGATGCAGGGAAAGTTCTGGAAGGGGCATGACAGCAAGACAAAGATGAGTGAAGGCAGGTGCAAGAAAGTGCAGTGAGGAAATAACAAAGCAGGAGAAATTAGTGACAGAAAAACCAATGGCGGATAACATAAAACCAACATTATTTAACCTGAACAGAAGAAAGAGGCAAACTGGGAAATAAAGTGACAAACTTAAAAAGAGGACTAGAAAATAAAAGATTACTAAACTAGAATGGAACTCACAATGGCAGAAGGATAACAGATTATGCAACGAATGACTACACAAAAAAATAAAATACAGAGAGCAAACTAGTGACAAAAGCATTACACAAAGAAAAGAGAGAAACAGAACAAAAATAAGACATAAATCAATCAATCAATCAATTTTTTTATATAGCGCCAAATCACAACAAACAGTTGCCCCAAGGCGCTTTATATTGTAAGGCAAGGCCATACAATAATTATGTAAAACCCCAACGGTCAAAACGACCCCCTGTGAGCAAGCACTTGGCTACAGTGGGAAGGAAAAACTCCCTTTTAACAGGAAGAAACCTCCAGCAGAACCAGGCTCAGGGAGGGGCAGTCTAATGCTGGGACTGGTTGGGGCTGAGGGAGAGAACCAGGAAAAAGACATGCTTGGGGGGAGCAGAGATCACTAATGATTAAATGCAGAGTGGTGCATACAGAGCAAAAAGAGAAAGAAACAGTGCATCATGGGAACCCCCCAGCAGTCTAAGTCTATAGCAGCATAACTAAGGGATGGTTCAGGGTCACCTGATCCAGCCCTAACTATAAGCTTTAGCAAAAACGAAAGTTTTAAGCCTAATCTTAAAAGTAGAGAGGGTGTCTGTCTCCCTGATCTGAATTGGGAGCTGATTCCACAGGAGAGGAGCCTGAAAGCTGAAGGCTCTGCCTCCCATTCTACTCTTACAAACCCTAGGAACTACAAGTAAGCCTGCAGTCTGAGAGCGAAGCGCTCTATTGGGGTGATATGGTACTAGAGGTCCCTAAGATAAGCATTTGAATTAACTGAAGGCTTTTTAGGGAACTTTTAGGACAACCTGATAATAATGAATTACAATAGTCCAGCCTAGAGGAAATAAATGCATGAATTAGTTTTTCAGCATCACTCTGAGACAAGACCTTTCTGATTTTAGAGATATTGCGTAAATGCAAAAAAGCAGTCCTACATATTTGTTTAATATGCGCTTTGAATGACATATCCTGATCAAAAATGACTCCAAGATTTCTCACAGTATTACTAGAGGTCAGGTAATGCCATCCAGAGTAAGGATCTGGTTAGACACCATGTTTCTAAGATTTGTGGGGCCAAGTACAATAACTTCAGTTTTATCTGAGTTTAAAAGCAGGAAATTAGAGGTCATCCATGTCTTTATGTCTGTAAGACAATCCTGCAGTTTAGCTAATTGGTGTGGTCCTCTGGCTTCATGGATAGATAAAGCTGGGTATCATCTGCGTAACAATGAAAATTTAAGCAATACCGTCTAATAATACTGCCTAAGGGAAGCATGTATAAAGTGAATAAAATTGGTCCTAGCACAGAACCTTGTGGAACTCCATAATGAACTTAGTCTGTGAAGAAGATTCCCCATTTACATGAACAAATTGTAATCTATTAGACAAATATGATTCAAACCACCGCAGCGCAGTGCCTTTAATACCTATGGCATGCTCTAATCTCTGTAAAAAATTTTATGGTCAACAGTATCAAAAGCAGCACTGAGGTCTAACAGAACAAGCACAGAGATGAGTCCACTGTCCGAGGCCATAAGAAGATCATTTGTAACCTTCACTAATGCTGTTTCTGTACTATGATGAATTCTAAAACCTGACTGAAACTCTTCAAATAGACCATTCCTCTGCAGATGATCAGTTAGCTGTTTTACAACTACCCTTTCAAGAATTTTTGAGAGAAAAGGAAGGTTGGAGATTGGCCTATAATTAGCTAAGATAGCTGGGTCAAGTGAGGGCTTTTTAAGTAATGGTTTAATTACTGCCACCTTAAAAGCCTGTGGTACATAGCCAACAACAAAGATAGATTGATCATATTTAAGATCGAAGCATTAAATAATGGTACCTTGAACCAAATAGGAGACAAACCCAGATATGAACTCTGGGCCGAGGCAGAACCTGACATTAACATTTTACTGATGGGATTGCAAGAATTTTTCATGTGGACACTGAAATCAACAGCAATCAAGATTTAATTCAATTCAATTTCAATTCAATTTTTTTTTATATAGCGCCAAATCACAACAAACAGTTGCCCCAAGGCGCTTTATATTGTAAGGCAAGGCCATACAATAATGATGTAAAACCCCAACGGTCAAAACGACCCCCTGTGAGCAAGCACTTGGCTACAGTGGGAAGGAAAAACTCCCTTTTAACAGGAAGAAACCTCCAGCAGAACCAGGCTCAGGGAGGGGCAGTCTTCTGCTGGGACTGGTTGGGGCTGAGGGAGAGAACCAGGAAAAAGACATGCTGTGGAGGGGAGCAGAGATCGATCTAATGATTAAATGCAGAGTGGTGCATACAGAGCAAAAAGAGAAAGAAACAGTGCATCATGGGAACCCCCCAGCAGTCTACGTCTATAGCAGCATAACTAAGGGGGTTCAGGGTCACCTGATCCAGCCCTAACTATAAGCTTTAGCAAAAAGGAAAGTTTTAAGCCTAATCTTAAAAGTAGAGGGTGTCTGTCTCCCTGATCTGAATTGGGAGCTGGTTCCACAGGAGAGGAGCCTGAAAGCTGAAGGCTCTGCCTCCCATTCTACTCTTACAAACCCTAGGAACTACAAGTAAGCCTGCAGTCTGAGAGCGAAGCGCTCTATTGGGGTGATATGGTACTACGAGGTCCCTAAGATAAGATGGGACCTGATTATTCAAAACCTTATAAGTAAGAAGAAGAATTTTAAATTCTATTCTAGAATTAACAGGAAGCCAATGAAGAGAGGCCAATATGGGTGAGATATGCTCTCTCCTTCTAGTCCCCGTCAGCACTCTAGCTGCAGCATTTTGAATTAACTGAAGGCTTTTTAGGGAACTTTTAGGACAACCTGATAATAATGAATTACAATAGTCCAGCCTAGAGGAAATAAATGCATGAATTAGTTTTTCAGCATCACTCTGAGACAAGACCTTTCTGATTTTAGAGATATTGCGTAAATGCAAAAAAGCAGTCCTACATATTTGTTTAATATGCGCTTTGAATGACATATCCTGATCAAAAATGACTCCAAGATTTCTCACAGTATTACTAGAGGTCAGGGTAATGCCATCCACAGTAAGGATCTGGTTAGACACCATGTTTCTAAGATTTGTGGGGCCAAGTACAATAACTTCAGTTTATCTGAGTTTAAAAGCAGGAAATTAGAGGTCATCCATGTCTTTATGTCTGTAAGACAATCCTGCAGTTTAGCTAATTGGTGTGTGTCGTCTGGCTTCATGGATAGATAAAGCTGGGTATCATCTGCGTAACAATGAAAATTTAAGCAATACCGTCTAATAATACTGCCTAAGGGAAGCATATATAAAGTGAATAAAATTGGTCCTAGCACAGAACCTTGTGGAACTCCATAATTAACTTTAGTCTGTGAAGAAGATTCCCCATTTACATGAACAAATTGTAATCTATTAGACAAATATGATTCAAACCACCGCAGCGCAGTGCCTTTAATACCTATGGCATGCTCTAATCTCTGTAATAAAATTTTATGGTCAACAGTATCAAAAGCAGCACTGAGGTCTAACAGAACAAGCACAGAGATGAGTCCACTGTCCGAGGCCATAAGAAGATCATTTGTAACCTTCACTAATGCTGTTTCTGTACTATGATGAATTCTAAAACCTGACTGAAACTCTTCAAATAGACCATTCCTCTGCAGATGATCAGTTAGCTGTTTTACAACTACCCTTTCAAGAATTTTTGAGAGAAAAGGAAGGTTGGAGATTGGCCTATAATTAGCTAAGATAGCTGGGTCAAGTGATGGCTTTTTAAGTAATGGTTTAATTACTGCCACCTTAAAAGCCTGTGGTACATAGCCAACTAACAAAGATAGATTGATCATATTTAAGATCGAAGCATTAAATAATGGTAGGGCTTCCTTGAGCAGCCTGGCAGGAATGGGGTCTAATAAACATGTTGATGGTTTGGATGAAGTAACTAATGAAAATAACTCAGACAGAACAATCGGAGAGAAAGAGTCTAACCGGCATCACTGAAAGCAGCCAAAGATAACGATACGTCTTTGGGATGGTTATGAGTAATTTTTTCTCTAATAGTTAAAATTTTGTTAGCAAAGAAGTCATGAACTCATTACTAGTTAAAGTTAATGGAATACTCAGCTCAATAGAGCTCTGACTCTTTGTCAGCCTGGCTACAGTGCTGAAAAGAAACCTGGGGTTGTTCTTATTTTCTTCAATTAGTGATGAGTAGAAAGATGTCCTAGCTTTACGGAGGGCTTTTTTATAGAGCAACAGACTCTTTTTCCAGGCTAAGTGAAGATCTTCTAAATTAGTGAGACGCCATTTCCTCTCCAACTTACGGGTTATCTGCTTTAAGCTACGAGTTTGAGAGTTATACCATGGAGTCAGACACTTCTGATTTAAAGCTCTCTTTTTCAGAGGAGCTACAGCATCCAAAGCTGTCTTCAATGAGGATGTAAAACTATTGACGAGATACTCTATCTCCTTACAGAGTTTAGGTAGCTACTCTGCACTGTGTTGTTATATGGCATTAGAGAACATAAAGAAGGAATCATATCCTTAAACCTAGTTACAGCGCTTTCTGAAAGACTTCTAGTGTAATGAAACTTATTCCCCACTGCTGGGTAGTCCATCAGAGTAAATGTAAATGTTATTAAAAAATGATCAGACAGAAGGGAGTTTTCAGGGAATACTGTTAAGTCTTCTATTTCCATACCATAAGTCAGAACAAGATCTAAGATATGATTAAAGTGGTGGGTGGACTCATTTACTTTTTGAGCAAAGCCAATAGAGTCTAATAATAGATTAAATGCAGTGTTGAGGCTGTCATTCTCAGCATCTGTGTGGATGTTAAAATCGCCCACTATAATTATCTTATCTGAGCTAAGCACTAAGTCAGACAAAAGGTCTGAAAATTCACAGAGAAACTCACAGTAACGACCAGGTGGACGATAGATAATAACAAATAAACTGGCTTTTGGGACTTCCAATTTGGATGGACAAGACTAAGAGCTTTCAAATGAATAAAGCTCTGTCTGGGTTTTTGATTAATTAATAAGCTGGGATGGCGGCGCCTTCCCCAGTAGGGTGGAGGCCGTCCGGCATCAGCATGCCATGGTGGCCCCTGAATGAAGGCCACTTATCAATAAAGCTGAAGCCTTGCTGTGTACAAAATTGCGCCAGCCACCTATTAAAGATGTCAGCCTGCTAAATGCCTCATCTTTACCCCGGGAGGGGAGGGGACCAGAGACTACTAATTGATGCCGACACATTTTTCTGGCAAGGTCACAAGTCCTCTCTATGCCCTTTTTGTGACATCTGAGTGCTTCATCCTGACATCATTGGTGCCGACGTGAATAACTATGTGACTATATCTCATGTCATGTTCCTTAGTCTGTCTTCCCTTCTGCAGTGTCAGCACCCTAAGATGGGAGCAACGTCAGGAGTTCTGGCCCCAGGAATACATTTAACCTCAGCCAGTGTCTGTAACCTGACTTTGTGGGTGATAGAATCCCCTATCACTAAAGTCCGGTGTTTCAGCCGGGAGACAGGACTGGAAGTCACTTGTGGGCTCGGAGAATTCACATCAGGCAAATCCAAGGGGGGAGAACCAATTCACAGTTCGCAGTGGTGCGTGTGATCGGGGTACCAAAACCGGGCACCAAGCCCTACGGGGCTTCCTCCACCTAGCCACAGTCCGAAAGCCATCCTCCACGGCTGGTATTTCTAGGCTAATGCTAATGGACACACTAGCCACCCCAACATTAACCTCATGTGCAGTGCCCATAACATCTAACTCCACTGAGTTAAGAAGATTTTCTAAATTACGGACATGGCTCTCTAAAAGAGCCACTCTATTTGCCAACATCACACAGGATTTATGGAGGGTGTAAAGTCGTGTACTTTGTGCACTAAGAAATTCAAGAGTGTCGTCAAGCAAGCACGAGCTAACCAATAATGAATAAGCTAACCACTTCTAAGGCTAACACAGGATTCACACAGAAGTAAATAAATGAGTTAAAATTCACAGCAGTTACACTGAAAAAGTAGCAGAAGTATTACACTTGTAGGAACAGTAAAAAATACAAAAAAAACCCTCCTAAGAGTATACCACTCCAAAGAATAAAACAGTAAAGTACTAAGCTAAAATTCTCAACAGTTACACTAAAAATGTAACAGAAGTATTAAAGAAACGGGGGAGGGGGGTGAACTAGCTAACGCAAGCTAACTGCTAGCAAAAATGCTAGCCACTCCTAAGATTTACACACGAGTAAAATAATGACCTAAAATTCACAGCAGTAACAATGAAAAACTAACAGAAGTGTTAAATGGGTAAAAAAAAACAGCTATAAAAGTAACGGCGTGGGGAGTCGACCTAGCTAGTGAAAGCTAACTGCTAGTGAAAATGCTAGCTACTCCTAAGATTTACACACGAGTAAAATAATGACCTAAAATTCACAGCAGTAACAATGAAAAACTAACAAAAGTATTAAACGGGTAAAAAACCCCAAAAAAAACAGCTATAAAAGTAACGGCGTGGGAAGTCGACCTAGCTAGTGAAAGATAACTGCTAGCTGGCGTTGGTTCTTGCATGGAAATATAGACTGGAATGGCGCCTTAATCTATTAGCGTCGCTCAGGACAGGAAGGCGCCATTACTAAGGTGGAGATGTGCAGATCATCAATAATAAACTGACAGCTTTTTTTGCACTAGTCTCGCTATTTCTTAACGGATTTTAATAAATGTGGGCTTGTTTTAAAGCCCTTTGAAAGCTCTTTCCAATGAACCTATGCATGTGTGGGTGGAAAAAAAAAAACTTTTATGATGTAAAATGCAGAAATTTGGGGAAATCCAGTTGTTAAGCGCTGACATAACGCATCATGTGATAAATCTGTTTCCGGGTCCAAAGACCTCCAAGTTTATAATTAAAGTTACGTCTGTTTGATCCTTTTAAGGATTTACAGTTTAAGTTTAGTTTGTGTTTACACTGTGCGCAAACCTCCGTCCCTCCGTTAACTGCATTTGTCTGGTTCTATGGTCAGAACACTTAATAAAACTTTTTTTTCTTTTACTTGACATATTTTATTATGCACAGGTAAAATATACATGTCTGTTTGTTAATAAAAATTATTTATTACAATAAACACGACGTTAAAGTGCAAGCTTCACTTTCTCCCCGAACGACATGAACAGGAAGCGATCGCAGCTCACAGCAACTCCCACTGAAAATAACAGAGAAACAACCTGAGCTTCTGACATTTTTACATAAAACAAACACAGTAACAACATCTAAAAAAACCCAGTTAATATATCCAGGAGAGTTTTAGGCACAATATACAAATAGTTTTATGTTGCGATGTTAATGCTGTTGTCTGTGTGCAGTGGTGTAAGAGCAGCCTGATCAGATCGTCTCAGTGCAGTTCTCAATGTTAATAACGGCGCGCCTTTTTTGTTTGGAGCCGGAAGTTGAAAATCACATGATGCGTTACGTCACACTAAACAACTGCATTATGACAAACTGTGCTGCTTTTCTCACTCTATTGTCGCTATTTGTTAACAGATTTTAATAAAAGTAGTCTTGTTTTAAAGCCCTTTAATTGCTCTTTCTAATAGATAGATAGCTTTTATTGTCATTGTCATTACAACGAGATTTCCGCACTCACATTCCACATACAAACAGCAATCAATCCACAATTATTACTTGTTTACCGGAATAATGGCACACATCAGAAATAGGAAAACACATATACATTTGACATTGTTTATGTGCACTAAACTAGAAACAATCTGTTTTCCAAATTGAGGTGATGTGAGTGTGTTGGTAGCTGCTGCAACTGAAGTCACGTGCCTGCCAGCTTGGGAAGAACGGGGGCCTGCTGCGGGGGGGGGGGGGGCAGGAAGAAAGGTAAAAGAAGAAACTGGAGCATGCTTCAGTCCATGTGTAAGTCAGTTATTGTCTTTGTGGGTTGAGATAAGAATGGAGCTGAATAATCTCACCAAGGCCTGAATAAATTCCTCTGGAGGTAAACAGTGGGCAATTGACCTTGAGGTTAGATAGCCTGTAGTGTTGCAGCTGAGCAGTGAAAAACACTTTTTAACAGTTCCACTTGAACAGCCAAATCCCAATTATGAATTAAGAATATTCCAAATTATGAATTAAGAATATTCACCGGCAAGGCACACATCAGCTCCAAGGTGTCATCCAATTTGCATCTGAGTTCAAGAGTCAGCGCAATCTGAGAATGCACTGCCTTGCCAACCTCGTTAATCATGATGGACAAGCGAGGGCCCGTGGTTCTTGATGCCGCTGTCTTGCCAATTTTCCGGTAGATCAGGGCAGCACATAAGCCAAAAAGTACCAGCCCTGCTGCCATGAGACCAAAAATAAATAAATCCTCGACATCTTAAACAGATTAAGACGGCAAGCATGCAACACGCCAAGACCCCCAGGAGTTGACGACATAGCCCGCAGGATACGTTCCATCTGGGCAGGCAGGATCCCCCGGTCCTGACCTTCTTGTAGAAAAAATGGTGTCAATAGCGTTCAGAGACCAGCTGATCAATTCCATGGTTAATCCAAGTAGTCCAATAGATCCAGAATCCAATATAATTTAAGGAATTCAGTCTGAAGTAGGGACTTGAAGGTTAAAAGCAGAGAGATAAGGGAGAGTGGAGGAGATGCGACTACCCTCATCGGAGTCCCAAGCTGTATGAACCCATACATGTCTGGGTAGAAAAAAAAATGTTCCTCCACCCCCTGCATGCCACACTGACGTCCTGTCAGAGCCCCTCCAGCCACAGACCGACACCACTGAGAACACCACAGGAGGTCCTTCCTTCCTGTGGCAATCAGACTCTATAACTCCTCCCCCTTCTGCAGGATGAATACATGACGATCAGAGTTTTTCAGTTACTTAGAGCTATGTGCAATACTGTCAACAGCTTGTGCAAGTGTCTTCAGTCATTTTGCATAAACATGTTGTACTCAATGACCTCACTGCTTTTTAAAAAAAACATGGTTTACTGTTTCAGCACTCTGGCAAAACAACTTTCTTTGGGATTAATAAATTCTTCTTCTTTTGTCAATATACATGACAACAAACAGAGTTTCCAGCTGCTGGAAAATTATTGTAAAAATTGGATAACACACACTCCAGCAGGCAGAAAAAAAGCTCAGATTGAAGTCACTTCAGATAGAAATGTGAACAGAGCTGCTGTCCTCTCTGGTGAGATTCAAACCTGCTGTCCCACCCTGTCTGTCCTCTTATTTTATAAACTAGCTGCCTGCCTTGTTCTCTGGAGGTCTGGTTCTGCTGCATCCTCAGTGAACTTTGCTCTGCCAGATATCAAGTTTGACAGGCAAGACGGGCTGGACACAAATGCTGATGCAGGTACACAGCTCAGTGGAGTCAAAGCGTTTACTTGGTTAACAGGCTGGATTCAGTACACAGAAAGGCAGTCCCAAAAGAGCAACAGTGACAAAATCATCAGGCTTAGGCGTGGTCGAGGTACACAGGCAGGTAGTCAAAAACCCGATGAGGCAACCTAAGCAAGGCAAGGAAATACAAGACACTGAGCTGGAAAGAGGCACAAGGCACTACAAACTGGAGGGGAGTAAGGCAAAATGAGGAGCTTAAATACACAGCAGGTGTGTGTGGAACACACCAGAATGAGGGTGTGGCCAGAGAGAGGGAAACACCCACCACCAAGAGCCAGCAGAGACCGACAAGAGAGAAAGTGACAGAAAAACCCCAGCAAGAGAATAAACAAAACAGAAAGTAACTGAAACAACTCAAGCCAAGAAGTAAAAGCAGACAAACTCAAATCCTGACACCAGAGGGCGACGCTGTGGAGGCGGAGAAGGGGGGAGCAGGATGCTCCGTCTGGAGCCGCAGAGCAAAGACCACGTCTGTCCCTGTTACACAGGAGACAACCACCGAACCTCTGTCACTGCTTCTGTTCTGTGCACGTCACACAGGGGCACCTGCCTGCAACTGTGGAGCGTCAATTTGCCAAATCCCCACACAGTGATAAACTCTGCGTGTGACGGGTAACTGAGATCATCCAGGATCAGCCACGACTTCTTAACGGCTCTGTGTTTATGTACGGACATTAGGTCATTTAAGGAAGCACCAGCAATCTTACTACAGTCATTTATAATACGATGCAGACGGTTTATGTTTTTTAAACATAAAAACCCTCACCAGCAGATAAAAGAAAAGCTAGGAACAAATTCAAAAGAGCATCTTCATAAAAGTGCTGCCCAAATGCCAGAGTTTACGAAAAAATACATGTTGGTGAGCTTTTTTACATACCTGGTCAATCTGATGCTCAAAGCTACATCTACAGTCAATAAAAGTCCCAAGATATTTATAATTCTGTACAATTTCCACAGCCAGACCATTAATAACAACAGGGGAGCCTTCCTGCTTTTTTCCTAAAATCAATTGTCTCTTTGGTCTTGTTCACATTGATGTGAAAAAAAAAAATTACATCAGCTGATAAAATGTGACACCACAGGGCCATGGTCTTGGTCATCAGTGTTTAAAAGAGACACAATAACAGAATCATCAGCAAATTTAACAATAACTCATCCTTGGTGTTGACTTTGGCACATGTTGGTATATAGAACAAATAAAAGGTGAAAGGACACGAAAATGAAAGAGAAGAAACTCTCCAAAACCTCAGTGAACTCTAGCAAAATCTTCTTTCTCCTTCATCTCACAGTCTACATGTGGTGCATATGCAGTGATGACATTCATCATCACCTCTTCAATGTTGAACTTAACACTCATCACCCTGTCAGACGCTCACTTAACCTCCAACACACTTTTACACTCTTCCTCGAGAACGACTCCACACCATGAAACAACAGATCAGACACAACTCTGGCTCCCTCTAGTGGTGGTTGTGTAGTGTTTTTGCACACTGGCTCCCTATAGTGGTGGTTGTGTAGTGTTTTTGTACAATGACTCCCTCTAGTGGTGGTTGTGTGTGTTTTGTCCTCTCTTTTGCTGCTTGCTGTCACTGTGGGCTGCAGAGCACAGTAGTACACAGCAGAGTCTCGCAGCTGCAGCTTCTGGATCTTCAGATCAACTGATGTCTTGTTGACTTCAGCATCAAATCTCTTTGTTGAACTCTGCAGCATTTTGTCCTCCTCCAAAACTGAAACGTTTCAGCATAAACTTTGGAGAACCATTTAGTTCTTGTTGGTACCAGAACAAATAAGGATTTGTGTCGCTGGTCTCAAAGGAACATTGAAGTGTGACGTGGTGTCCTTCAACAGCAATGACATCTGCTGTGCGCTGGATCACTCTGTCTTCTCCTTTACACTCTGGGGAAGAACAGAACATGCAGAGGAAGAGATGAATCAATAAAGATGATTGATTAAAGGAGAACAATCAGTAGGTTTAAAGAGTTACCGAGCCAGAGAGTCAGAATCAGGATGTTTGTCAGCCAGTGTTTCATGTCTGCAGTGAGAGGGGAGGAGAGAGAGGAAGAACACTGAGACTCTGAACCATGGACCTTCATCTACATCATCTGTTGGTGAACCGTCAACATGACATCATCCATTGATGGCAAACATTGTGTGGCTCCCTCTAGTGGACATTGTTATGCACTTTATTGAGTTTGAGTCAGGAAAGAAAATGTGTGATTGGTGGAACCCTGGTAGAAGAACTGCAGCTGTAAACACAAAGTTTGTGAGAAAAACAGAGCGACTGCCATCAGTACAGAAAGATAGAACAGGATGTCATCAGCAAAAGGGAGAATGTTGTGTTGCCAAATGATGTGACAGCCAATGTTTAAATTGTACTGAGACCCTCGGATTGACCCTGTGGTACACCACAGCAATCTGGATCTTCTTGGTGTTGAATATTTGAGTGCTTTTGTCGACAGAGTTCTGAGTGATGCTGTGTGTCCACTTGGTGGCGCTGTTTGTCACTGCAGTACTGCTGATCTCCAAATACACACCACGTTTATCTTCAGACAGTTTAGTTGAGAACCTTTTGTCTGATTTCACAGACTCTGCTGCTCTTGTGCTGCTCAAAACTGAGATGAACAGGAGGAACTCTGGTGGTTTTCCTGGATATTGTCGATACCAGAAGCAGTTTTGTGGTATTTGTACTCCAGAGTAATAGTACTGTCTTCTAGAATTGTTAGTAAAATGAAAAGTGTGTGTGGCAGCAGCATTGTGAGTGGAGCTTTCTCTGAATGCTTCCTGTGTTGAACTCTGCTTCCTTCTGGAGTTCAGCAGCAGCTTCGTCCTTCCTCAGTCACTTTGTCTGGTTTTTTTCTTTCTTCATTTGTCGGTTAAACGTCCTCGACCTTCATCTCAGGAAGTGACACTGATGCTGCGTCGCTCCCATCACAATAAAATGTCTTCAAACACGTCAGTGTGTCAATAGTTCAAAGTATCACAGAGAAATCATTTGTTCCAAATCATCGGCCACATCGTCAGCAGTCACATTCATGTCTCTGGGTCCTCAGACTCTGAGATTAGCAAGATGACCTGGCAAGATGTTGACAGCACTTCTTGGACAAATACTGCAGTAATGTGGAATTACTTTCCACTGTTATGCTGATGACACTCATCTCTACATGTCAGTTAATGGAAATCATCTCTCTCACATGATGATTTTAGAGTGTTGTCTTGGTTCAGGTCCCCGGTGTTTGTTTTCTCCATCTTGGTTTTCTGATAATTCTTTTACACTTATTACTTGCTGTCTCTTGTTTTTAGAAGTCAAGGACACGTCCATGTTTCACTTGTCTGCAGTAAATAGATGGCTATTTTCCAGAAGTGGTGATGGACCGATTGTCTTCTGGGTGGTTTCCATCCAGGACCCGGTACAGATCCCTGTGGTGGATCAGACCAGACTTGGTTTGATCAGTAACTGTTAGCAGCCAACAACAGAAGAGTCTTCAGTCTAGTTTCAGAAGCTTCAGTTGATAAATGATTCCACGGCATCGTGCATGAGCTGAAAACGCTCTGCCACCTGCTGTTTGTTTCCTCAACTTCAATCCACACAGGAGTCTACAGGGGACGTCCCGTCACATGTGGCTGAACCAACTCAACCATATAGGTTGGAGCTCAACCATTGAGTTATAAAAGGCAACATCATTTAAACTCTGTCCTCAGATGGACAGTCAGTGCAGAGAAGTTCACACTGGGGTCACATGACCACACGTTTGAGTTCCAGTCAAGATTTGAACATCTGTATTTTGAATCATCTGCATCTCAGACGTTTATGTGTTAAAGTACAAAATAAGTTGTCACAGTGAAAGTACAAAGTCACAGTGATCGATTCTTTTGTCACTTCAGTTTATTTTCATCAAATCACAACATAAGTCCCTCTAAAGTATCTCACAAAGGTCAGGTCAAACCTGAAAGAAATCTCAGGCAGACCAGACCCAGAGGGGGGACCATCTGCTTTGACCAAACTACCAATGACAAGACTAAAATAAACTGAACAAAGCACCACAAATAATTGTCAAACATGCAAGACAGAGATGGTGGAATGAAGCATCCAGAAACTTTAAGTCCAACGGTCATGATGAGGAAATGAGTCCACATGATGAAGTGGTAAAGATCATGAACCCTTAAAGTGGATCATCATCATCAACAGTGAGTTCAGTTGGAGACCTCTGACGGGTTTCTGCAATAATCCCAAAAATAAGACATTAAAGTCATCTAGTCTGGAAGATACAAAGGCAGGAATCAAAGTCTCTGCATCTGCTGCAGACAGAAAAGGTCAAATCCATCAAATTACAGAGGAGATAGAAAACATTCTTAGTGACGTCTGTAACGTCAAGGTCAAAGGACTGTGTGGATCAAAGGTCACCACAGTATTTTTGTGATGACTAACACATGAGTCCAAGGTTAATGTTTGCTGGTCCAACTGATGCCCGTGCCCTGCAGGACCAGTGCCCACCATCTCAGACTTGTCAGAATTCAAAAGCAACAAGTTGCCAAAGATCCAGTTTTTCACTGAAGCCAGACAGTCCTCTAAAGTTAGGGTGAGGAACCTTTTGCACTGGAAACTGAGTAAGGTTCTCCTCATAGTCATAAACTACACAGTTAACCAATATGTGGTGCCTTTGCCTGCTTTAAACACAGACATTTTGTCCTCTTTTGTCCATTTTAATCAACTCTTTAATCACTTTAATAACAGCTTTAAAACGACTCCTTTACTGATCAAATCTATAATTTATGAACCATAACTTTTTCTAGTTGCTACCCATCTTTTCCATATCCTCTACACATGTGAAGTACTGGTTGATCAAACTTACCATAAGTCAGTGTCACTCTTCATTTTCTCATTCTCAAAGGATACCTTCTCACAGGAGTGCTGATGGAACCCTCCTGGTCACTGGAGCTGGACTGGGACGACACCTCACCCGGGTCCTGGTCTGCCTGAGCCGGGTCTGGTTCCACCCTACCATCACCCTCCGGTTCCTGCTGCGTTGTCAAAGTCTTGGTTCTCACCCTCCGGAGTTCTGTCCTTATTAGAGTAAAAAACAGGTGAGCTGTGACTTTGATTGGCTCCAGCTTGCAGTCTTATGATGGTGCTCCAGCCATCATCATCATCATCAGCTGTGCCGCGCTGTGCGTCCACATCTCTCTGCTCCTTCATCCTTCTCTTTCCAGTCTCTTTAGAGAGAAGCTCCACTGTTTCCAAGGGGAGAAAGTCACATGGTAACAACAAGTTTCTGTCCATAATCTGAATGTGTCCTTTACCATTTTCTGGTTGGATTTCATACTCTGGACTATCTGGGTGTTTCTTCTGGGTCACGACATACATTTTGTCTTCCCAGAACGATCTCAGTTTTCCCGGCCCACCTTTCTCTGTTAAGTTCTGAACAAGTACTCTGGATCCAGGGAGTAACACAGATCTTCTTGTCCTGCAGAGCTTTACCTCTCATCCCTTCTTTGTTTGCAGCGTTGGAGGCCAATTTATAAGCTTCAGTCATTTTCACCCTCCACTGTTCAGCAAAGTCCTGGTGAGATGAGCTCTGTTCGTTTGTCATTAGACCAAACATCAGATCAATGGGCAACTTTGGACTGCGACCAAATAACAGGACATATGGGGCATCCTCCGTAGCCTCACTGTGCGCAGCTGGAGGAATGAACCACTTTTGCCAAAGAGGTCTTCCAGTCTGCTTTCGCCACTTCAGGCAAATTTCTGAGCATTGCCAACAAAGTACGATTAAATCGCTCCACCTGTCCATTCCCTTGGAGGTGGTAGGGTGTTGTTCGAGAACCCTGCACACCACTTTACTCCTGGACCTTTGCAAACAGTTTATTTTGAAACTCCTTACCCTGGTCATGATGGAGACGTGCGGGAAAACAAATCTGAGGGCAAAATCTCCAAATATCTTCTCAGCAGTAGTGTGGGCAACTTTGTTACGACGGGGATCAGCCCGGGCAAAGCGGGCAAAGTGCACCCTGATCACACTCATCACTGTCTCCACCACTAGGTGGCCCATGTTTTTGTGGAGTTCTCTGGGATGCTGTTTTCTGTAAAGCAGTTTGTCGTCCCTGTGGACAGTTTGTGTTTTAGTCTGAACAGAGCAACAGTTTTGCTGTTCAGCTGATTCTCACCTTTTGGCCATTGGTTTGACGCCACATACGGGTGATTCTTTAACTACGGGCACTATTGGCCTTGTAAATGTAATTTCCACCACACCATTGCCTTACAATATAAAGTGCCTTTCTCTGTGATACTTTGAACTATTTGACACACTGACGTGTTTGAAGACAAACACATTTTATTGTGACGACAGCGACGCAGCATCAGTGTCACTTCCTGATATGAAGGTCGAGGACTTTAACTGACAACTGAAGAAAGAAAAACCAGACAAAGTGACTGAGGAAAGGAGACGAAGCTGCTGCTGAACTCCAGACGGAAGCAGAGTTCAACACAGGAAGCATTCAGAGAAAGTTCCATTCACAATGCTGCTGCTGCCACACACACTTTGGTGATTTCTTAACTATGGGCACTATTGTCCTTGTAATGTAATTTTCCATCACACCATTGCCTTACAATATAAGCACCTTGGGGCAAACTGTTTGTTGGTGATTTCGCGCTATATACATGTGCTCTGATTCACTGTTTATGTCCATAGAAACTACCCAAACAATCTTCATACAAACTGTTTAAAGGGACATTACAGTGTTGTGGTGGAAATTACGGCAATAGTGTGGGACAACTACATTTTGTTTAAAAAAATCACAAACTGTTGTGTGTTGGGGGGGTGTGGCTGGACATTTGGTGTTCTTTTCTTTTCTTTGCTCTCCAGTGGCATGAAAACTGATTTGTCTGTGGAGAAGGTGCTGGCTGAAGATTCCTTCACCCTCATCAACATTATGTGCAGCACCTGTGGATGGTGCTCACATGCAACCTTAAAGACTTTCAGCTGAAGCAGATAATTAGATGGCGTTCTGCATTTAAGCCATGTGTGATTCAAGCAGAATTGGCCGGGAAACTCGACCTTGTGATGTTCGTTTGTGAGACGCTGAGGACCGCGCCTGGGTTTGACACATCGAGCCTGTGAAGCAGGAAGGGTGAGGGACACATGCTGTCAGCACACATCAGAGGTGATAATTGTTTGACTACTTTTTTGACAGTAACTTGGTATTTTGTTACGCAGTATATTGAATTGTGATGAGAATTGTGCAGCTTGCTTCTCACTGCTGTGGCGTGCGGACAAGTGATCCTCCACCTGTTGGAGAAGTTGCTCATTTGCATAAAGCTTAAAATACAGACCTGAATGTGTTGCTGATAGTGTGTGTCTTTTGAAGGATATTAGTTGTAACTGCTGACTTACCTCACCTCTTCTATCCTTCGCAGAGAGTCGGTTTGTCGTGTCCACCTGGGGGGTGTTTGGCGGTAACAGTGAGTCCAGAAGCGCCGGGCTTCGATCCTTTTGGGCGCTGGAGAGCGTGCCAGCCTTCACTCCTCCAGAATGACGCTGTTTTAGTTTGTACACCTATTATGCACCAGAGGGTGAAAAAATAATTGTTTTGTTATTGGAACCGCTTTCTGGTTATTTTAGCGCTGGGTTCTGTCAGACGCAGGTCCGCTCCTCAACCCGCGTCGACACATAACAGTAGTTCCCGGCCATTCCATAATGGACCCAGCTTGGAGAAAATATGGGAGCAATTACAGCTTCTCGCAAACCAAATTAAACAAACAGACGCCCGTGTTACAGAGCTTGCAGCGCAAGCCATTCCGCGTCCTGCTACTCCAGCTGCGGCACCATCGATACCGGTGCAGATAACTCCGTCACCCAGAGATTCGGCGTCCGAACCGATTATTTGTCATCCGGAGCCTTATGCGGGAGACGTTGAAGCCTGTGCTTCGTTTTTGATGCAATGGTCTCTGGTTTTTGCTCAGCGACCGGCTTCCTTCTCTTCTGATGGGAGCCGTGTTTCATATGTGACAAATTTGCTCCGAGGTGACGCCTTAGCTTGGGTCACAGCGTGTGGAGTAACAACTCGCCATTGTTAGGATCCTTTAAGGATTTCTCCCGGGAGTTCCGACTGGTTTTGACCATCCAGTGAAAACGAATACCATTGCCCAACGGTTGCTGAATCTCAGGCAGGGGAGGCGGAGTGCGGCGGAGTATTCCGTAGACTTCCGGATTTTTTCTGCTCAGTTAGGTTGGAATGCCGCAGCCTTACGAGGAGTGTTTGTAGATGGGTTAAATGAGTCATTAAAAGATGAGCTGGCAGTCCATGACGAGCCAAACGATTTAGATGAGCTAATATCGTTGGTGATTCGTCTAGATGATCGGATGAAGGAGCGTGGATGTGAGAGAGGGCGGCCATCAGAGCGGGTTTTTTCGTCTTGGGGCTTTCCCCGACACAGATCTGGGCCGCCTCTTCTTCGCCCCACTGGGGCTCCTCCGACGGGACCTCTGGCTCCTCTTACTGACGAGCCCATGCAGCTCGGACGAGCAGAGACCACTGTATTGCCCCGACATATAAGCGTCAAGAAAAATAATGGTGACGTATCTCCAGGTGTTCTGGGACAGGCAAAATAACACACACAAAAAAAAGAAAAAAAAAGAAACTTGTATGGGTTAATGTTTTGTTTTCTTTGAATAGGGGTTATAATTTGTTTGGGGAGTCAGAGGCGTGTCTGGTGGAGTGAACGTTAGGCAGTTAGAAGCCCGTCTGGGCTCACTTGATCGTTATTTTTTATGTGTTTTTAGGTATTTTCTGTTTGGGTTTTGGGGTCGTTTTATTTTGTTGTTTTTTATTTCCCTACATCCCTAACCCCAACCTCACTTGCCCTAAGACCGTTCGTCTTGTGGGTTGTGGGGTGGTGCAGGTTGGTCACGCTGAGCGTTCTCAGAAGACCTCTGCACCTGGGGGGGGGGGGGGGGTGTTAGGGTGTTTTTCTTGGTTTGGTTAGGGCCCGGTTCCACTCCAGCCTCGGTGTGCCTTTGTACCGTTCGTCATTGGTGTTGCCGGGGTGTGGTGCAGCGGGAACATACCTCAGTCGGAGGGGTGGGCCGATCTGTTGCCGTTCGCCATTTCGGTAGTTCCACCCCTCCCGAGAGGCTGGGGTATGGTCGAGTTGGGGCACCGGACGTATTTCCGGTTTTCTGCTGCGCCTCGGGGTTGGGGCTGGGTTAGTTTTTCCTGTTCCCTTCCCCGGCTTAATGTTTTGAGCCGTTCGCCAAAATTGAGCCGCCGAGGGGCTCTGGGAGGGACCTGGGGTCTTTCGGGGTGCCGGGGAAGGTAACAGGGTTTATGGTTGTTTTATTTGCCCCCGGGGTTGTTTCAGGTAGTCCTCCGGGGGTTGCATTTTGATTTTGTTTTGTTTCCTTCCGGGTTCCACCTCCAGGGTTGATGGGACGGTCCTCTGGGGGGGAATTGGCTTGTGGGGCTGACTAGCCAGGTGAGGCCGGGTCTGGGGTTCCGGGGTTGTGGGGAGGGTGCCTCCTGGGGTTTGATGGTACGGTCCTCTGGGGGGGCGCCGTTTGCTCCATGTATACCTGGGGACCTTTGTGGGATTCCGGTTCTGGCTATTCCTCCTGGAACCGGCGGTAAAGGCCTTCTGGGGGGGGGGTTGGGCTCTGCAGGTCGTTCTGGGGGGGTTGTTTGTTATTTTCCTTTTATGCATCTATGTTTTTATTGTGTTTGTGGGGCTGTGTTGGGTTTTTGCGTTTGGGAGTTTTTCTTTTCTTCCCGGGGTTGGATGGGACGGTCCCCTGGGGAGGTTTTGGGTGGGTTTTATGTTTTTTCTTGTATGTTGGATTGTCTTAGGGACTGTTTTGGGGTTTTTGTTGATGCCAGCCGGCCTTCCAGCTGCGGTGCCCTGTCCTGCTGTCTGTGGTGGACCTTGGGAGCGTTGTGCTGTCTGCTTCCTGACGAGGACCCAGGAGGGAGGTGCTGTTCTCGGGCCTGGTCTGTTCGGAGTCGCCGGGAGGCTTCCCGTTAAAGGGGGGGGTACTGTTGTGTGTTGGGGGGGGGTGTGGCTGGACATTTTGGTGTTCTTTTCTTTTCTTTGCTCTCCAGGTGGCATGAAAACTGATTTGTCTGTGGAGAAGGTGCTGGCTGAAGAGTCCTTCACCCTCATCAACATTATGTGCAGCACCTGTGGATGGTGCTCACATGCAACCTTAAAGACTTTCAGCTGAAGCAGATAATTAGATGGCGTTCTGCATTTAAGCCATGTGTGATTCAAGCAGAATTGCCGGGAACTCGACCTTGTGATGTTCGTTTGTGAGACGCTGAGGACCGCGCCTGGGTTTGAAACATCAAGCCTGTGAAGCAGGAAGGGTGAGGGACACATGCTGTCAGCACACATCAGAGGTGATTAATTGTTTGACTACTTGATGACAGTAACTTGGTATTTTGTTACGCAGTATATTTGAATTGTGATGAGAATTGTGCAGCTTGCTTCTCACTGCTGTGGCGTGCGGACAAGTGATCCTCCACCTGTTGTGAGAAGCTGCTCATTTGCATAAAGCTTAAAATACAGACCTGAATGTGTTACTGATAGTGTGTGTCTTTTGAAGGATATTAGTTGTAACTGCTGACTTACCTCACCTCTTCTATCCTTCGCAGAGAGTCGGTTTGTCGTGTCCACCTGGGGGGTGTTTAGCGGTAACAGTGAGTCCAGAAGCGCCGGGCTTCGATCCTTTTGGGCGCTGGAGAGCATGCCAGCCTTCACTCCACCAGAATGACGCTGTTTTAGTTTCTACACCTTATTATGCACCAGAGGGTGAAAAAATAAATTGTTTTTGTTATTGGAACCGCTTTCTGGTTATTTTAGCGCTGGGTTCCGTCAGACGCAGGTCCGCTCCTCAACCCGCGTCGACACATAACAACAACAGTTGTATGACATTGAATACCCCAATTATGTTTTGATTATTTTACTGATATTTTATTCAGAGATATTTTAAAACATTACAAAAAACGTTTCTTTACCATTCATTTTTATCATTGAAGATCAAAAGTCTGGGTGTGGGACAAGCACAAAACGGCAATATTTGCATATAATGATGCTGAAAAAAAGTCATCATAGACTACTAGAACAAATTTCTTAACACACTTTCATTGTAAAGATAACTATAAAAGTGTGAAATTTCCCCTTTTTTCTGTTTTTCATACAATATGATCAAAGGACATAATAAGTGCCCGTAGTCTAAGAATCACCCATACGCAACACCTCTCCAAACACAGAATCTTGCTCCTGAGCCACTTTTAGCACCGCTTTTGGTTTTTCAGTTACTGAGGTGACTTCTCCATCTGCTTCACTAATGAGAGTGGAAATGGTGAGCAGGCAGAACCATGGCTCATTTTCTTGGGACTTTTACTGTCTGCACCACACAGTGCATTATCTCAGGATTAACATCCTGTGTGCACTTGTTCATATATTGCTCCATATCTAAGTGCATACGTGAGAGACTATCTGCACCCCTATTGGCTTTCCCAGGGTGATACTTCATCACAAACTGGAAATCAGCTCGTTCTGCCACCAATCTCTGCATGGTGGTATTTAACTTAGCGGTGGTGAGCACATAAGTAAGGGGATTATTGTTTGTATAGACAGTAAATGGTGGCGAATAATACAGATAATCTTGAAACCTCTCACATATGGCCCTTCAGGGTAAGAAACTCCATCTTCCCTGAATGAAGATGGTAGTTCTTCTCAGGGTTTGTAAGCGTCCTGGAGCCATATGCTATCACCACGAGCTTGTCCTGTTGCCATTGATACAGCACCGCCCCAAGCCCCTCCTGTGAAGCATCACAGTGCACAATAAAAGGCTCTTTGAAATCTGGGTAACCGAGCACTGGGGGCTGGGAGAGAAAGTCAATAAGTTGGCCAAAAACTATATGATGCTCAAGGTGCCCCTTCATCATATGGGATGAAGGAAGTTGGCCAACACCCCTTTTTTTTCTTTTTAACCTGTCTCTTTGAGGTCGGTTTCACTTGGTCTTTGCAGTCATTATTAAGGAAGTCATGAAGAGGCTCAGCTATATGGGAGAAGGTTGGAATATAAGCTGCAGTAACAGGAAATAAAACCAAGCAGCTTTCTCAGTTCTCCCACAGTGGTGGGTTGCTGATGTTCTAAAACCTGCACAGGGACAATGTCAGCAGGGTCCATAGTACAGCCCTCTTTAGGAGCTAGTTTGCCAAGGAACCATACCTGCTGCTTGAAGAACTCAAACCTTCAGGGAGTAAGCTTCACCCCTTGGTCCTGATAACGGTGAAGGACGTTCCTCAGGTCACACAAGTGATCTTCAAAAGTCTGAATGGACAAGGTTATCATGGAGGTAATGCAGACAAATATCATCCCTGAACCCCCACAAACACTCCTCCATAGATCTGTGGAATACTGCTGGTGCTGAGGACAAGCCAAATGGAATTCTTACCCATTCATCCAAACCCCATGGTGTAACAAATGCCGTGAGGGAGCAAATATACTCTTCCAGGAAGCCCTGGTGATACGCCTTCCCTTGGTCGAGGACTGAAAACCAGGCACTTCCTTTCAGACTATTTTGCATATCCTGTATGTGGGGGATTGGGTGTCGATCGGGTCTTAATTTTTTATTCAACTCTCTAAAGTCGCAGCCCAAACGTAGTCCTCCGTCCTTTTTCTGGACACAGACTATTGGACTAGAATATGATGACTTAGATTTAGTGATCCAGACCCTGTTTAACAAATCTTCCAAGTATTCTTTTACTTCTTTATGAAGTTCCCTGAGAACTGGGATGTAAGTCTTCTTCACAGGAATGGGCTCATTCAGTCTTATTTTCAGCTGTAAAGAGGGAATTGTCCCTCCATCATACTCATCATGGGAAAATGTTTGTCTTTCACCCCAGAACAGCTGCCTAACTTGTTCCTGAGGTGATCAAGTGGAACTGAGGGATCCCAAATGTCCGTCGCCTCCCTAACATCACCATCCACTTCTGTCCTTCCACCTCTTCCTTTATCACTCGGCCTGTGACAGCCCCCCCCCCCCCGGCTCACAGTAGTAGGTCTGATGTCGGCAGGATAGATGGTCTGAACTCTCTGTCTGTCCTAAAATAGTCTTTGCTGGCAGTTGAATATCATAAGTAGTTTGATTTGTGATTGGTTTTTTAAACACAGACCGACTTCTCTTCTGCAACTCCCCCCCCCCCCCCCCCCCACACACACACACACTCTGCACTAGCTGTCCATCTGGTAGTTGGGGACACTGACTTGGCTCAACAGAACATCTTGTGTACCTGTACCTTTAGTTTGGCCGGCTGGAATAGTGATGAATCCACTGCCAACTTTTACTAGGTCTTCCCCCAGCCTGTCCTTACAGTCGAATGAGAAGGCGGCACTAACAGCTGCACTGATGGCACAAGAGGGTTCAATACCCATCTGAAGGACACATGCAGTCACATTAAACCCAGTGATCAGTTGCTCTGCAACCCCATCTTCATTTGCTGCTAACACAGGAACGAGCAACTCCACCTGTTGGCCACTATCAGTCGGCAACTTAAAGGTAACCTCAACCCACCCTACGAATGGAACTGCCGTCTGGTTTACTGCCCTCCCGTCCAGGATACTTGTGCCCACCAATTTAGAAAGGTCCCTAATGGTAGTATGTGGCATGTGTTCTTGTGTCCAGTTATCAATCATTAGCTGACCTCTGACCCAGTGTCCCACAGAGCTTTTGTCTCCACATCAATGAGAAAACGGGTTATAACCTACTTTTTCCCAATTAAACTGAGCAACTATGATTTTCGATTAGGGCACAATACACTGACACTGACTGTTTCTTCTTCCTGGCAAACTTCTGCTTTAGCTGTGAGCATTAACTCAAACCTTTGAATACTGTCTCTGACCAGTTTATACAGATCCGGCGTGTGGACTTGTGTAGGTGTGGTTGCTACCGTACTAGCATCCTTGTCTACCTGCCCAGTCTTTACCTGGCTGCTTCCCAGTCCAACACTCTCTTGACATGTGCCCACTCACCCCACATTTAAAACAGTGGTCACACTGATCTCCATTGTTAGTGGACTGACAGCTTCTACAGACACGTCTCCCCCTCACTCTTGGGCTGTGCTGCTCTTCAGTGTCCGGCTCTCTGGATGCCACCAAAAGTCTCTGGTGATTCATTGCTGTCCTGCGTGAGGTTTATCAGATGATTATACAAGTCGGTGGAACTGTCCTCTTTATAATGTCCTCACAGAACTGCACGCAGTTGAGACAGGGTGTGATCTGACTTAATGTCCATCATATCATGTAAACTCAGTCCGGGACTCTAACAACAGCCTCACTGTGTTCTTTCTTTGGGCCAATATCAGTCTGGTGAATCAAGTTAGAAGAGGGCAACTTGTCTTTTTGACCCCTGTCCCCAATCTGGCCGTTGATCCTAAACTCTGGTTTAATGGTCATTTCTCGTAGAAGGTGCACTGGGGGGCAGCAGGTTGTACCAGAGCAGGGTGACTTGAATAAATGAGCAGGGTTGTGTCAGGAAGGGTCTCCAAAAAAAAAAAAGCCAACATATTTGCTAGTCGCAAATTTAATTTCCATACCGTATAGGTTGAGGCTTTGGTTAACAACGACCACCACTGGTGTTGTTGCCCAGCAGGGTGCCTGCGCAAATTGGGCTACTGATGGGCAGTGAAGAAGAATAGAGGGGGAAGTGTGCAGAGACAAAGGGAGAAGAGGAAAACGAGAAGGATGAAAATGAGTCTGGACTTTAAATGTTGGCAGTTTGAAGGGTAAAGGGAGAGACTGACATGGAGAGGAGAAAGGCAGACACATGCTTCAGAGACCAAGTAAAAGGGCAGTAAGAGCAGGAGCATAGGAGCTGGGTTCAAGTTGTTCTATCATGTTGTGGATGGGAGGAGAAATGGTGTTGGGGTCATTTTGCTGCTCCCCTCCACAGCATGTCTTTTTCCTGGTTCTCTCCCTCAGCCCCAACCAGTCCCAGCAGAAGACTGCCCCTCCCTGAGCCTGGTTCTGCTGGAGGTTTCTTCCTGTTAAAAGGGAGTTTTTCCTTCCCACTGTAGCCAAGTGCTTGCTCACAGGGGGTCGTTTTGACCGTTGGGGTTTTTCCGTAATTATTGTATGGCCTTGCCTTACAATATAAAGCGCCTTGGGGCAACTGTTTGTTGTGATATGGCGCTATATAAATAAAATTGATTTGATTTTTGATTTGATTTTAAAGGAAGAGTATGTGAAGAGTGTGTTGGAGGTGAAGCACATGTCTGACAGTGTGATGAGTGTGAAGTTGGAACCAGAAGCGGTGTTGATGAATATCATCAGTGCATTTGCCTCATATGCCCTTTGTGAGATGAAGGAGAAAGAAGATTTCTGAGTTAGATGAGGTGGTGGAAAGTGATCCCAAGCATGAGAGAGTTGTGATAGGACCAGACTTAAATGGACATGTTAATGAAAGGAACAGAGGTGACGAGAAAGTAATGGGTAGATATGGTGTCAAGGATAGGACTGTGGAAGAGCAGATGAAAGTAAGTAAGTCCCTTCGGCTGCTCCCTTGTTTGCACTTGGGGTCAACACAGCAAATCCAAGGTGGATCTGCATGTTTGAATTGGCACAAGTTTTACGCCGGATGCCCTTCCTGACGCAACTCCACATTACATGGAGAAATGTGGCAAGGGTGGGATTTGAACCCAGAACCTTCTGAACTGAAACCAAGCGCATTAACCACTTGGCCACCACCCCTGCGACGGAAGAGCAGATGAAAGTAAATATAAAAAAAAAAAAAAAATGGAAATGGACAGGTTAGACAGACTGAGGGCATCAACCGTGCGGTTTGGAGGTAACAGACAATCATGAGGCAGAAGTGTGGTTCAAAATACAAGCAGACTTCATGTTCATGGTGTGGCAAAGATCAGAAAAACAAGCAACATCAAAAAACGGTGAGGCAAACAAGACAGACATAAAAGGTGAGGATGGAAATGGAATTCAGTAAACTGGCAGAGAACAGAGGGACAGTGAAGGCTTAAAAACAAGACAGGGTAATCAAGGTGTGAATGTGAAACAGATGCAGGGAAAGTTCTGGAAGGGGCATGACAGCAAGACAAAGATGAGTGAAGGCAGGTGCAAGAAAGTGCAGTGAGGAAATAACAAAGCAGGAGAAATTAGTGACAGAAAAACCAATGGCGGATAACATAAAACCAACATTATTTAACCTGAACAGAAGAAAGAGGCAAACTGGGAAATAAAGTGACAAACTTAAAAAGAGGACTAGAAAATAAAAGATTACTAAACTAGAATGGAACTCACAATGGCAGAAGGATAACAGATTATGCAACGAATGACTACACAAAAAAATAAAATACAGAGAGCAAAACTAGTGACAAAAGCATTACACAAAGAAAAGAGAGAAACAGAACAAAAATAAGACATAAATCAATCAATCAATCAATTTTTTTATATAGCGCCAAATCACAACAAACAGTTGCCCCAAGGCGCTTTATATTGTAAGGCAAGGCCATACAATAATTATGCAAAACCCCAACGGTCAAAACGACCCCCTGTGAGCAAGCACTTGGCTACAGTGGGAAGGAAAAACTCCCTTTTAACAGGAAGAAACCTCCAGCAGAACCAGGCTCAGGGAGGGGCAGTCTAATGCTGGGACTGGTTGGGGCTGAGGGAGAGAACCAGGAAAAAGACATGCTTTGGAGGGGAGCAGAGATCGATCACTAATGAATAAATGCAGAGTGGTGCATACAGAGCAAAAAGAGAAAGAAACAGTGCATCATGGGAACCCCCCAGCAGTCTAAGTCTATAGCAGCATAACTAAGGGATGGTTCAGGGTCACCTGATCCAGCCCTAACTATAAGCTTTAGCAAAAACGAAAGTTTTAAGCCTAATCTTAAAAGTAGAGAGGGTGTCTGTCTCCCTGATCTGAATTGGGAGCTGATTCCACAGGAGAGGAGCCTGAAAGCTGAAGGCTCTGCCTCCCATTCTACTCTTACAAACCCTAGGAACTACAAGTAAGCCTGCAGTCTGAGAGCGAAGCGCTCTATTGGGGTGATATGGTACTAAGAGGTCCCTAAGATAAGCATTTTGAATTAACTGAAGGCTTTTTAGGGAACTTTTAGGACAACCTGATAATAATGAATTACAATAGTCCAGCCTAGAGGAAATAAATGCATGAATTAGTTTTTCAGCATCACTCTGAGACAAGACCTTTCTGATTTTAGAGATATTGCGTAAATGCAAAAAAGCAGTCCTACATATTTGTTTAATATGCGCTTTGAATGACATATCCTGATCAAAAATGACTCCAAGATTTCTCACAGTATTACTAGAGGTCAGCGTAATGCCATCCAGAGTAAGGATCTGGTTAGACACCATGTTTCTAAGATTTGTGGGGCCAAGTACAATAACTTCAGTTTTATCTGAGTTTAAAAGCAGGAAATTAGAGGTCATCCATGTCTTTATGTCTGTAAGACAATCCTGCAGTTTAGCTAATTGGTGTGTGTCCTCTGGCTTCATGGATAGATAAAGCTGGGTATCATCTGCGTAACAATGAAAATTTAAGCAATACCGTCTAATAATACTGCCTAAGGGAAGCATGTATAAAGTGAATAAAATTGGTCCTAGCACAGAACCTTGTGGAACTCCATAATGAACTTTAGTCTGTGAAGAAGATTCCCCATTTACATGAACAAATTGTAATCTATTAGACAAATATGATTCAAACCACCGCAGCGCAGTGCCTTTAATACCTATGGCATGCTCTAATCTCTGTAATAAAATTTTATGGTCAACAGTATCAAAAGCAGCACTGAGGTCTAACAGAACAAGCACAGAGATGAGTCCACTGTCCGAGGCCATAAGAAGATCATTTGTAACCTTCACTAATGCTGTTTCTGTACTATGATGAATTCTAAAACCTGACTGAAACTCTTCAAATAGACCATTCCTCTGCAGATGATCAGTTAGCTGTTTTACAACTACCCTTTCAAGAATTTTTGAGAGAAAAGGAAGGTTGGAGATTGGCCTATAATTAGCTAAGATAGCTGGGTCAAGTGAGGGCTTTTTAAGTAATGGTTTAATTACTGCCACCTTAAAAGCCTGTGGTACATAGCCAACTAACAAAGATAGATTGATCATATTTAAGATCGAAGCATTAAATAATGGTACCTTGAACCAAATAGGAGACAAACCCAGATATGAACTCTGGGCCGAGGCAGAACCTGACATTAACATTTTACTGATGGGATTGCAAGAATTTTTCATGTGGACACTGAAATCAACAGCAATCAAGATCTTAATTCAATTCAATTTTCAATTCAATTTTTTTTTTATATAGCGCCAAATCACAACAAACAGTTGCCCCAAGGCGCTTTATATTGTAAGGCAAGGCCATACAATAATGATGTAAAACCCCAACGGTCAAAACGACCCCCTGTGAGCAAGCACTTGGCTACAGTGGGAAGGAAAAACTCCCTTTTAACAGGAAGAAACCTCCAGCAGAACCAGGCTCAGGGAGGGGCAGTCTTCTGCTGGGACTGGTTGGGGCTGAGGGAGAGAACCAGGAAAAAGACATGCTGTGGAGGGGAGCAGAGATCGATCACTAATGATTAAATGCAGAGTGGTGCATACAGAGCAAAAAGAGAAAGAAACAGTGCATCATGGGAACCCCCCAGCAGTCTACGTCTATAGCAGCATAACTAAGGGATGGTTCAGGGTCACCTGATCCAGCCCTAACTATAAGCTTTAGCAAAAAGGAAAGTTTTAAGCCTAATCTTAAAAGTAGAGAGGGTGTCTGTCTCCCTGATCTGAATTGGGAGCTGGTTCCACAGGAGAGGAGCCTGAAAGCTGAAGGCTCTGCCTCCCATTCTACTCTTACAAACCCTAGGAACTACAAGTAAGCCTGCAGTCTGAGAGCGAAGCGCTCTATTGGGGTGATATGGTACTACGAGGTCCCTAAGATAAGATGGGACCTGATTATTCAAAACCTTATAAGTAAGAAGAAGAATTTTAAATTCTATTCTAGAATTAACAGGAAGCCAATGAAGAGAGGCCAATATGGGTGAGATATGCTCTCTCCTTCTAGTCCCCGTCAGCACTCTAGCTGCAGCATTTTGAATTAACTGAAGGCTTTTTAGGGAACTTTTAGGACAACCTGATAATAATGAATTACAATAGTCCAGCCTAGAGGAAATAAATGCATGAATTAGTTTTTCAGCATCACTCTGAGACAAGACCTTTCTGATTTTAGAGATATTGCGTAAATGCAAAAAAGCAGTCCTACATATTTGTTTAATATGCGCTTTGAATGACATATCCTGATCAAAAATGACTCCAAGATTTCTCACAGTATTACTAGAGGTCAGGGTAATGCCATCCACAGTAAGGATCTGGTTAGACACCATGTTTCTAAGATTTGTGGGGCCAAGTACAATAACTTCAGTTTTATCTGAGTTTAAAAGCAGGAAATTAGAGGTCATCCATGTCTTTATGTCTGTAAGACAATCCTGCAGTTTAGCTAATTGGTGTGTGTCGTCTGGCTTCATGGATAGATAAAGCTGGGTATCATCTGCGTAACAATGAAAATTTAAGCAATACCGTCTAATAATACTGCCTAAGGGAAGCATATATAAAGTGAATAAAATTGGTCCTAGCACAGAACCTTGTGGAACTCCATAATTAACTTTAGTCTGTGAAGAAGATTCCCCATTTACATGAACAAATTGTAATCTATTAGACAAATATGATTCAAACCACCGCAGCGCAGTGCCTTTAATACCTATGGCATGCTCTAATCTCTGTAATAAAATTTTATGGTCAACAGTATCAAAAGCAGCACTGAGGTCTAACAGAACAAGCACAGAGATGAGTCCACTGTCCGAGGCCATAAGAAGATCATTTGTAACCTTCACTAATGCTGTTTCTGTACTATGATGAATTCTAAAACCTGACTGAAACTCTTCAAATAGACCATTCCTCTGCAGATGATCAGTTAGCTGTTTTACAACTACCCTTTCAAGAATTTTTGAGAGAAAAGGAAGGTTGGAGATTGGCCTATAATTAGCTAAGATAGCTGGGTCAAGTGATGGCTTTTTAAGTAATGGTTTAATTACTGCCACCTTAAAAGCCTGTGGTACATAGCCAACTAACAAAGATAGATTGATCATATTTAAGATCGAAGCATTAAATAATGGTAGGGCTTCCTTGAGCAGCCTGGCAGGAATGGGGTCTAATAAACATGTTGATGGTTTGGATGAAGTAACTAATGAAAATAACTCAGACAGAACAATCGGAGAGAAAGAGTCTAACCAAATACCGGCATCACTGAAAGCAGCCAAAGATAACGATACGTCTTTGGGATGGTTATGAGTAATTTTTTCTCTAATAGTTAAAATTTTGTTAGCAAAGAAAGTCATGAACTCATTACTAGTTAAAGTTAATGGAATACTCAGCTCAATAGAGCTCTGACTCTTTGTCAGCCTGGCTACAGTGCTGAAAAGAAACCTGGGGTTGTTCTTATTTTCTTCAATTAGTGATGAGTAGAAAGATGTCCTAGCTTTACGGAGGGCTTTTTTATAGAGCAACAGACTCTTTTTCCAGGCTAAGTGAAGATCTTCTAAATTAGTGAGACGCCATTTCCTCTCCAACTTACGGGTTATCTGCTTTAAGCTACGAGTTTGAGAGTTATACCATGGAGTCAGACACTTCTGATTTAAAGCTCTCTTTTTCAGAGGAGCTACAGCATCCAAAGCTGTCTTCAATGAGGATGTAAAACTATTGACGAGATACTCTATCTCCCTTACAGAGTTTAGGTAGCTACTCTGCACTGTGTTGTTATATGGCATTAGAGAACATAAAGAAGGAATCATATCCTTAAACCTAGTTACAGCGCTTTCTGAAAGACTTCTAGTGTAATGAAACTTATTCCCCACTGCTGGGTAGTCCATCAGAGTAAATGTAAATGTTATTAAAAAATGATCAGACAGAAGGGAGTTTTCAGGGAATACTGTTAAGTCTTCTATTTCCATACCATAAGTCAGAACAAGATCTAAGATATGATTAAAGTGGTGGGTGGACTCATTTACTTTTTGAGCAAAGCCAATAGAGTCTAATAATAGATTAAATGCAGTGTTGAGGCTGTCATTCTCAGCATCTGTGTGGATGTTAAAATCGCCCACTATAATTATCTTATCTGAGCTAAGCACTAAGTCAGACAAAAGGTCTGAAAATTCACAGAGAAACTCACAGTAACGACCAGGTGGACGATAGATAATAACAAATAAAACTGGTTTTTGGGACTTCCAATTTGGATGGACAAGACTAAGAGACAAGCTTTCAAATGAATTAAAGCTCTGTCTGGGTTTTTGATTAATTAATAAGCTGGAATGGAAGATTGCTGCTAATCCACCGCCCCGGCCCGTGCTACGAGCATTCTGACAGTTAGTGTGACTCGGGGGTGTTGACTCATTTAAACTAACATATTCATCCTGCTGTAACCAGGTTTCTGTTAGGCAGAATAAATCAATATGTTGATCAATTATTATATCATTTACCAACAGGGACTTAGAAGAGAGAGACCTAATGTTTAATAGACCACATTTAACTGTTTTAGTCTGTGGTGCAGTTGAAGGTGCTATATTATTTTTTCTTTTTGAATTTTTATGCTTAAATAGATTTTTGCTGGTTATTGGTGGTCTGGGAGCAGGCACCGTCTCTACGGGGATGGGGTAATGAGGGGATGGCAGGGGGAGAGAAGCTGCAGAGAGGTGTGTAAGACTACAACTCTGCTTCCTGGTCCCAACCCTGGATAGTCACGGTTTGGAGGATTTAAGAAAATTGGCCAGATTTCTAGAAATGAGAGCTGCTCCATCCAAAGTGGGATGGATGCCGTCTCTCCTAACAAGACCAGGTTTTCCCCAGAAGCTTTGCCAATTATCTATGAAGCCCACCTCATTTTTTGGACACCACTCAGACAGCCAGCAATTCAAGGAGAACATGCGGCTAAACATGTCACTCCCGGTCTGATTGGGGAGGGGCCCAGAGAAAACTACAGAGTCCGACATTGTTTTTGCAAAGTTACACACCGATTTAATGTTAATTTTAGTGACCTCCGATTGGCGTAACCGGGTGTCATTACTGCCGACGTGAATTACAATCTTACCAAATTTACGCTTAGCCTTAACCAGCAGTTTCAAATTTCCTTCAATGTCGCCTGCTCTGGCCCCCGGAAGACAATTGACTATGGTTGCTGGTGTCGCTAACTTCACATTTCTCAAAACAGAGTCGCCAATAACCAGAGTTTGATCCTCGGCGGGTGTGTCGTCGAGTGGGGAAAAACGGTTAGAGATGTGAACGGGTTGGCGGTGTACACGGGGCTTCTGTTTAGGGCTACGCTTCCTCCTCACAGTCACCCAGTCAGCCTGCTTTCCCGGCTGCTCGGGATCTGCCAGGGGGGAACTAACGGCGGCTAAGCTACCTTGGTCCGCACCGACTACAGGGGCCTGGCTAGCTGTAGAATTTTCCACGGTGCGGAGCCGAGTCTCCAATTCGCCCAGCCTGGCCTCCAAAGCTACGAATAAGCTACACTTATTACAAGTACCATTACTGCTAAAGGAGGCCGAGGAATAACTAAACATTTCACACCCAGAGCAGAAAAGTGCGGGAGAGACAGGAGAAGCCGCCATGCTAAATCTAAAGAGCTAGTAGCTACGCTAAGCTAGCGGATTCCTAAAAACACGCAAAGTGAATAATGTGTAAATAATTTAGAGGTGATTCAGCAGAAGGAGTGCTTTAGTTAAGGCACGTAAAGATTACACTGGGAAACAAATCGTAATGTAGATAACTAGATCAATCTAACTGCGCAGATTAAACAGCTAACAGATACAGAAAAACACCGCTGTGCTCCGGAACAGGAAGTGATACAATACCGCAGTGAGAGCCAACCACCAGTAGAGGCAAGCAAGCAATTTGCAAGCTTGCCTGATTAGACATCACCTGATTAGAAATAATCTCATCAAATTCATCTGTGAATCTGGAAGACTGGCCCTGAAGCCTGGAAATGACATGACTGAAATTCCTCTAATCATGACTGCTTGTGGGAGCCTGAGATGGGCAAAGAACCAGATGTACAAATGAGCTAAATTTAGGACCTCCATGAGCCATTTAGTTGAAGAAAGGTTTGTAAATTAAAGCCACGCCTCCACCTTGCGTAGCATCACTGGCAACATGACTAAATATGGACGCAGGTGGGCAAGATGTATTTAAAGGCAGGAAGACACTAGGCTTCAACCAGGTGAAATGTAACTCTGTCATATCGAAACCGTTTTCCAAAATTAGGTCATCACTCCACAATGATTTCAAGGACACAACAATCACCCGAGGTTGTCAGTCAAGTGGGACTCCCTCTGGTGGTGGGACAGTTGTCTTATATTGAAGAAACCTGGACAAAGGTCCTCACTGGGCTTATTAGATGACAAAACTCAAACAGTGAGAACAGAGAAGCTGTGCGATGGACAGAAACATAAAATGACTGAATTGGTGTTCAGATGTTCTGGTGAACATCATGGACATGACAGGATCAGGCTGGTCTGAGGGACATTGAGACAAAAGGTTTGGAGATGCTGCGACCAACGGTCTCAAACAAATATGCAACTCAAACTGATAGATGTCACATAATTTTAATTTTGTATTCTTTCATTTTTCTTTGTTTTTTGTGGTGAGTTCTCTTTCAGTCTTCAAGAGATGAAAAACTGCACAGTTGGGTTCAGGTCTGGAGATTGATTTGGCCAGTTGAGATCCTTCTATGTTTTTCTCCTGTTTTTTTTTTTTTTTTTCAGCACCTCAGTATATTTTATATGAGAAAATAATTTTTGATACTGAAGTACAGTCAGTGTGAGATAATTGGGTGGTGATGGTCTAGTGGTTAAGATGTTGGGCTTGAGTCCAGAAGATCATGGGTTCAAATCCCCGCCTGACTGTAAAATCACTAAGGGCCCTTGGGTAAGGCCTTTAATCCCCTATTGCTCCCGGTGTGTAGTGAGCGCCTTGTATGGCAGCACCCTGACATCGGGGTGAACATGAGGCATAATTGTAAAGTGCTTTGAGCGTCTGATGCAGATGGAAAAGCGCTATATAAATGCAGTCCATTTACCATTTTACCATTTTGTCATATTTTAATGGGAGAACTTTCATTTGAGTAATTTTCTGGTAAAATATCAGTACTTTTACTCAACTGTTTCAAGTACTTCAACTGACACTGATCAGGAAGTGGAACAACATGATACTCCCTCTAGTGGTGGTTGTGTAGTGTTGTTGCACACTGGCTCCCTCTAGTGGTGGTTGTGTAGTGTTTTTGCACACTGGCTCCCTCTAGTGGTGGTTGTGTAGTGTTTTTGCACACTGGCTCCCTCTAGTGGTGGTTGTGTAGTGTTTTTGCACACTGACTCCCTCTTGTGGTGATTGTGTAGTGTTTTTGCACACTGACTCCCTCTAGTGGTGATTGTGTAGTGTTTTTGCACACTGACTCCCTCTAGTGGTGGTTGTGTAGTGTTTTTGCACACTGGCTCCCTCTAGTGGTGGTTGTGTAGTGTTTTTGCACACACTGACAATGAGTCCACCCACCACTTTAATCATATCTTAGATCTTGTTCTGACTTATGGTATGGGAATAGAAGATTTAACAGTATTCCCTGAAAACTCCCTTCTGTCTGATCATTTTTTAATAACATTTACATTTACCCTGATGGACTACCCTGCAGTGGGGAATAAGTTTCATTACACTAGAAGTCTTTCAGAAAGCGCTGTAACTAGGTTTAAGGATATGATTCCTTCGTTATGTTCTCTAATGTCATATACCAACACAGAGCAGAGTAGCTACCTAAACTCTGTAAGGGAGTTAGAGTATCTCGTCAATAGTTTTACATCCTCTTTGAAGACAACTTTGGATGCTGTAGCTCCTCTGAAAAAGAGAGCTTTAAATCAGAAGTGTCTGACTCCGTGGTATAACTCACAAACTCGTAGCTTAAAGCAGATAACCCGTAAGTTGGAGAGGAAATGGCGTCTCACTAACTTAGAAGATCTTCACTTAGCCTGGAAAAAGAGTTTGTTGCTCTATAAAAAAGCCCTCCGTAAAGCTAGGACATCTTTCTACTCATCACTAATTGAAGAAAATAAGAATAACCTCAGGTTTCTTTTCAGCACTGTAGCTAGGCTGACAAAGAGTCAGAGCTCTATTGAGCTGAGTATTCCATTAACTTTAACTAGTAATGACTTCATGACTTTCTTTGCTAACAAAATTTTGACTATTAGAGAAAAAAATACTCATAACCATCCCAAAGACGTATCGTTATCTTTGGCTGCTTTCAGTGATGCCGGTATTTGGTTAGACTCTTTCTCTCCGGTTGTTCTGTCTGAGTTATTTTCATTGGTTGCTTCGTCCAAACCATCGGCATGTTTATTGGACCCCATTCCTGCCAGGCTGCTCAAGGAAGTCCTACCATTATTTAATGCTTCAATCTTAAATATGATCAATCTATCTTTGTTAGTTGGTTATGTACCACAGGCTTTTAAGGTGGCAGTAATTAAACCATTACTTAAAAAGCCATCACTTGATCCAGCTATCTTAGCGAATTATAGGCCAATTTCCAACCTTCCTTTTCTCTCGAAGATTCTTGAGAGGGTAGTTGTAAAACAGTTAACTGATCACCTGCAGAGGAATGGTCTATTTGAAGAGTTTCAGTCAGGTTTTAGAATTCATCATAGTACAGAAACAGCATTAGTGAAGGTTACAAATGATCTTCTTATGGCTTCGGACAGTGGACTTATCTCTGTGCTTGTTCTGTTGGACCTCAGTGCTGCTTTTGATACTGTTGACCATAAAATTTTATTACAGAGATTAGAGCATGCCATAGGTATTAAAGGCACTGCGCTGCGGTGGTTTGAATCATATTTGTCTAATAGATTACAATTTGTTCATGTAAATCGGGAATCTTCTTCACAGACTAAAGTTAATTATGGAGTTCCACAAGGTTCTGTGCTAGGACCAATTTTATTCACTTTATACATGCTTCCCTTAGGCAGTATTATTAGACGGTATTGCTTAAATTTTCATTGTTACGCAGATGATACCCAGCTTTATCTATCCATGAAGCCTGAGGATACACACCAATTAGCTAAACTGCAGGATTGTCTTACAGACATAAAGACATGGATGACCTCTAATTTCCTGCTTTTAAACTCAGATAAAACTGAAGTTATTGTACTTGGCCCCACAAATCTTAGAAGCATGGTGTCTAACCAGATCGTTACTCTGGATGGCATTTCCCTGATCTCTAGTAATACTGTGAGAAATCTTGGAGTCATTTTTGATCAGGATATGTCATTCAAAGCGCATATTAAACAAATATGTAGGACTGCCTTTTTGCATTTACGCAATATCTCTAAAATCAGAAAGGTCTTGTCTCAGAGTGATGCTGAAAAAGTAATTCATGCATTTATTTCCTCTAGGCTGGACTATTGTAATTCATTATTATCAGGTTGTCCTAAAAGTTCCCTAAAAAGCCTTCAGTTGGTTCAGAATGCTGCAGCTAGAGTACTGACGGGGACTAGCAGGAGAGAGCATATCTCACCCGTGTTGGCCTCTCTTCATTGGCTTCCTGTTAATTCTAGAATAGAATTTAAAATTCTTCTTCTTACTTATAAGGTTTTGAATAATCAGGTCCCATCTTATCTTAGGGACCTCGTAGTACCATATTACCCCATTAGAGCGCTTCGCTCTCAGACTGCGGGCTTACTTGTAGTTCCTAGGGTTTGTAAGAGTAGAATGGGAGGCAGAGCCTTCAGCTTTCAGGCTCCTCTCCTGTGGAACCAGCTCCCAATTCAGATCAGCGAGACAGATACCCTCTCTACTTTTAAGATTAGGCTTAAAACTTTCCTTTTCGCTAAGGCTTATAGTTAGGGCTGGATCGGGTGACCCTGGACCATCCCTTGGTTATGCTGCTTTAGACGTAGATTGTGGGGGGGTTCCCATGATGCACTGTTTCTTTCTCTTTTTGCTCCGTATGCATCACTCTGCATTTAATCATTAGTGATCGATCTCTGCCCCCCTTCTCGGCATGTCTTTTTCCTGGTTCTCTCCCTCAGCCCCAACCAGTCTCAGCAGAAGACTGCCCCTCCCTGAGCCTGGTTCTGCTGGAGGTTTCTTCCTGTTAAAAGGGAGTTTTTCCTTCCCACTGTTGCCAAGTGCTTGCTCATAGGGGGTCGTTTTGACCGTTGGGGTTTTTCATAATTATTGTATGGCCTTGCCTTACAATATGGAGCGCCTTGGGGCAACTGTTTGTTGTGATTTGGCGCTATATAAGAAAAAAGTTGATTGAAGTTGAGTTGATTGACTCCCTCTAGTGGTGATTGTGTAGTGTTTTTGCACACTGACTCCCTCTAGTGGTGATTGTGTAGTGTTTTTGCACACTGGCTCCCTCTAGTGGTGATTGTGTAGTGTTTTTGCACACTTGCTCCCTCTAGTGGTGGTTGTGTAGTGTTTTTGCACACTGACTCCCTCTAGTGGTGATTGTGTAGTGTTTTTGCACACTGACTCCCTCTAGTAGTGGTTGTGTAGTGTTTTTGCACACTGACTCCCTCTAGTGGTGATTGTGTAGTGTTTTTGCACACTGACTCCCTCTAGTGGTGGTTGTGTAGTGTTTTTGCACACTGACTCCCTCTAGTGGTGATTGTGTAGTGTTTTTGCACACTGGCTCCCTCTAGTGGTGATTGTGTAGTGTTTTTGCACACTGGCTCCCTCTAGTGGTGGTTGTGTAGTGTTTTTGCACACTGACTCCCTCTAGTGGTGATTGTGTAGTGTTTTTGCACACTGGCTCCCTCTAGTGGTGGTTGTGTAGTGTTTTTGTCCTCTCTTTTGCTGCTTGCTGTCACTGTGGGCTGCAGAGCACAGTAGTACACAGCAGAGTCTCGCAGCTGCAGCTTCTGGATCTTCAGATCAACTGATGTCTTGTTGACTTCAGCATCAAATCTCTCTTTGTTGAACTCTGCAGCATTTCTTATTGTTCCAAATTTATCTCGTAGCAGCATAAACTCTGGAGAACCATTTAGTTCTTGTTGGTACCAGAACAAAGTAGAACTTGGATCACTGGTTTCAAAGGAACATTGAAGTGTGACGTGGTGTCCTTCAGCAGCAATGACATCTGCTGTGGGCTGGATCACTCTGTCTTCTCCTTTACACCCTGTGGAAGAACAGAACATGCAGAGGAAAAGATGAATCAATAAAGATGATTGATTAAAGGAGAAGAATCAGTAGGTTTAAAGAGTTACCGAGCCAGAAAGTCAGAATCAGGATGTTTGTCAGCCAGTGTTTCATGTCTGCAGTGAGAGGGGAGGAGAGAGAGGAAGAACACTGAGACTCTGAACCATCTGGACCTTCATCTACATCATCTGTTGGTGAACCATCAACATGACATCATCCTTTGATGGCAAACAGTCTGTGGCTCCCTCTAGCGGTCGGTGTTAAGCATTTTATTTTGGTGTAAATGTTGGAGCCAATGAGAATCAGCACTGTTTTCGAGTTTCGGAATCTGAATAACAGTCATTATTGAAAGAAAGTGTGTGATTGGTGGAACTCTGGTAGGAGAACTGCAGCTGTGACCACAAAGTTTGTGAGGAAAAACAGAGCGACTGCCATCAGTACAGAAAGATAGAACAGGATGTCATCAGCAAAAGGGAGAATGTTGTGTTCAAGTTCAAGTTCATTTGACATTTGCAGTATTAAAACCACATTGGAAATATGGTGCAAGGAGCTCAAAAGTGCACTAGCAAGACATACACAAACAATATTGCCAAATGATGTGACAGAAAGCCAACATTTAAATTGTACTGAGACCCTCGGATTGACCCCTGTGGTACACCACAGCAAACTGGATCTTCTTAGTGTTGAATGTTTAAGTGCTTTTGTCCAAAGACTTCAAACTCATGCTGTGTGTCCACTTGGTGGCGCTGTTTGTCACTGAGTGAGGTTTTTGTCCACAGACTGAGTGTTTTGTGTCACTGTGGGCCTCACAGCACAGTAGTACACAGCAGAGTCTGTCACTGCAGTACTGCTGATCTCCAAATACACACCACGTTTATCTTCAGACAGTTTAGTTGAGAACCTTTTGTCTGATTTCACAGACTCTGCTGCTCTTGTGCTGCTCAAACCTGAGATGACCAGGAGGAACTCTGGTGGTTTTCCTGGATATTGTCGATACCAGAAGAAATAATCACCAGCATCAGCAGTTTTGTGGTATTTGTACTCCAGAGTAGCAGTACTGCCTTCTAAAGTGTCCTCTTGATGGTGGACTGCAGTGAGTTCTTCACAGCTGACACCTGAAGGACACAAAAGTGTCTCTTGATGGTCCAGATGTTGTTGGTGATGAATGTTCATGGTGATTATTGGTTATTGATGATGTCACCTACCTGTCAGTGTGATCAGAAACAAAGTGAAGTGCACTGACATCATCTTCAAGACAAAGTCCTCTTTGGTGTGAAACAGCACTCGTGCAGTTTGAGTCTTTTCTTGGCTGACACTTTGGCTCCTCCTTTCATCCCTTCATGCCCCTCCCACAGTGTTTGGTGATCAGGTGTAACCACGGTGACTGGAATCAGGAAGGTGCAGAATCCTGCACTTTGAAAACCACTTCCTGCTCTTTGGAGAGTCGTCACGTATCGGTGTGGAGCTTTTTGTATGACCTCTTCAACACTTTGTCTCACTGTGTTTCCAGAGCACAGTAGTAGAGCGCTGAGTCTGCCCCCGTTACATCTCTGATGGTCACTTCAGCTGAAGTCCTCCATGTTTGGGATCGATATCGATGATCAGGAATGTATTGACCGTGGCTCCGTGACCTCGCTCCTTTCCAGAGGATAAACTGAGGCGCCTGGTTAGAATGATGCTCGTACCAGTGGAGACCAACGTGCTCGCTGTCTGTCTCGTAGACACATTTGAGTCTGACAGATTCTTCTTCTCTTCCACTGACTTCAGCTGCTTCAGGAGAGATTTTGTCTCCGGCTGCTCCACCTGGAAAAAGGATCCAAATGAAGGCGTCAGACTGAAAGTGTTCAAAGTGCGGCTGCAGTCAGAAGGTGTGGAGTTTGAGCAGGACGAGGTGACGGACAGATGAGGGTCAGACTTTATCAGTTGACCTGCAGCAGCTTCAATGTGTCAAACTGACCTATAAAGTGAGAAAAGAGCAGAAAGCAGTAAAGTGACATGTTTGTTTGTGGAGGACTTCAAGACCAAAGGAAACATCAGCTGATCTTCTTCCACTGCACACTCAAAGTCAGTCAAACGTTTCTCAGCTGCACACACAAATATCAGCATTGTTGACTTCAGCCTTTGTGGGCGGGGCCCCAGACTCACATTCATCAGTCACTGACTCCGCCCAGCAAGCGCTTTGTCAAAAAGTCTTGTTGGAGGAAACCTTCAGGTGACTCGCTGTCACTCATGTTGGCTCTCTGTCTCTATTGGTCTATTTGTGGGCGTGCTGGTGGGAGGGGCCTGATGTGTTTAAAGCAGACAGAGGCTGCGTCCTTCATATTGGTGCGACTCCACTGTCTCATATCAAAGGCTCCTTAGATTTGTGTGTATTCAGAACTTCTGACTGACTTTCTGATTCAGACTGATCAGTTTGGATAACTTCTCACTTTTGGAGCCAGTGGTGCCCCTCTGAGGTATTTAAATAAATTTAGGATTTAATTAAATACTCAACTTAAATATGATACACAGATCACATGGATCCTTTTCTCACATGCTGGATATCATGAAGCTTTGAAGTGTTCTGTCCCTGGCTGATGCACAAACACTGGTTCACACTTTTTTATTGATTTTGAATTGATTATTCTAGTTTTTTATTTTCTGACTTGCTGCACACAAGTATCAGAATTCTTCTTAATTTGGTTCAAGATGCTGCTGTTCAAGTTCCAACCACATTAGTTCAATTTTAGTTTCACTTCATTGACTTGCTGTTCATATGAGACCTTTCAGAAAAATTCCTATCTCAACTTATCATTAGATGTTGGGTTCAGACGATGAGCTCGACTCCAAATACAATAAATATCTCCGTCCAACCTGATGGAGCTTGACAGGTGCTGCAAAGAGGAATGGACCAAACTGCCCAAAGATAGGTGCACCAAGCTTGTGACATCATATTCAAGAAGACTTGAGGCTGGAATTGCTGCCAAAGGTGCATCAACAAAGTATTGAGCAAAGGCTGTGAATATTTATGGACAAGTGACTTATTAGGTTTTTTCATTATTTTTAATTATGTTGCAAAAAACTACCTTTCATGTCATTATGGGGTGTTGTGAGTAGAATTTTTAGAGAAAACATGAATTTACTCCAACTATGTTTGAATAGCAGAGTGGCCTGTGTGTGGCTTCAATCACAGAGAAACTGGGGAGAGCTGACATTTGCTGCTTGGTTTTTTTTATATATTTTGGGTCAAGCACAGTGGCGGTTCTACACCGAATTACCCCCCAGGCAAGACACTGAGTGCTCCCCCCCCAAAAAAAAACAATTTACACAAACAGTCATTCTTTAAAAATTATTTGTAATATTTTAGAAGTGGCCCTGAATTTGACATCAAAAGACCCCAGACTACAGTCTGACTCTGATCCAAAACATCTGTTGTGGGTGTGCTTGTCTGTGCACTTTTAGCTGTTATTTTGTGCTCTATGTATTCTGTTAATATTATTATTTTCACTATTTGTTCGTGTTGTCTTTTAGTGTTATTTTCTGTGTGGGTTCATTGATACTTGTCTGATCGGGGTCCCCCGTGTTCCACCCCTGCATACTCACCTGTCTGTTTTATGTCTTCCTGTTGCACTCCTTCTCATGTTTGAGTCCCACTTTGGTTTTCTGCTTTAGTTCTTCTTGTCTTTATGTTCTGATCACCTCCTGCTATTGTTATGTTTGTTCTCTCACTCTGGCACCTGATTTACTCTGAGTTTTGTCTTGGTTTTGTTACTTCACCTGTTGTAGTTTGCATTCATTATCTTTATGATGTTCTACTCACCTGCAGATGTCTTAGTTTCTGTTCACCTTTTATTTGTATGGTGTCATTTGACCTTTCATACGTTTGTCCTCCATTTTATTCAATCAGTTCCTCTACTGGCTCCTCGTCCTTCCCCTAATTAGACTCACCTGTTTGTATTTAAGTCCTCACCTGTCTTCAGGTCAGTGTCTGTAGGTTCACTGTGGTTCCAGCTCTCCTTGGTTCTGTTCCTCTCCGTATTTTGTCCTGATCCAGAATGACTGTTTGTTTGCTGGTGGTGGTTCTTGTAGAGTGTTTCTGTTTTTTGGACTTTGCTCCCTCAGCCTTTTGTTGGACTCATTTTTGAATTCTTGTTTGCACCGTTGGATATAAGTAAGTAGGTCTCCGTCGGTCTTGGCTGGCCATGGAAATGCACCCTAGTTGTCATTGTGTTTGCGGTGATGTTTGTGTCTCTGTAGTCCGATGCAGAAGTGACAGTCGCTGTCGCATCTGTAGATGGTCTCTGGCCTGACGGTGCTGTTTCTTTCCTTTCTGCATGCCCTCTTGCTTGCAGCTGACGCCATGAGCTTCTCTTCCCCTGCTGTCACTGGTTGACATCTCAGCACAGAAGCCACACTGCGATTCCGGTTGGACCCGTTCTGCCAGCTTCTGTAGGTGCGTCAGTATGACTCTAGCAAAAACTTTGCCAACAATGCTTAGAATAGGGATGCCTCTTTCGTTGTTGCAATCACTTCTCTCTCCTTTATTTTTGTAGAGGGTGATGATCTTGGCATCCCTCATGTCCTGTAGTACAGGACCTTCCTCCCAACACTGACACGGGACTTCATGCGGCGGAAGCAGGAGAGTTGTCTTGCAGCGCATTTTTGAACGCTTGTTTGCACCGTGAGATATTGTTTTGGGAAAATAAATCACTTTGGCTTCTGCATCGACCTTTTGTGTTTGTCTCTTTGCATTTTGGGGTCAATTTTGAGTGTGTTTGAACACACACCCATAACAGAATCAACAGGCCAGAGACATGAGCCCCACAGGCAGCCTCCCCGATTTGGTTACATTCAAAACCTTTGGAGAACAATTTAGAGTTCTAATTCTTTATCTTCGTCAAATTATCATAGGGAGTTTTTTTTTTTTTTTTTTTTTCTTGCCACTGTCACCTGTGTGCTTGCTGTCAGCATTGGTCAGGTTGTTTCCAAACTATTCCAGAAAGGGCCAAGAGGGTGCAGCAGGTGATTTCATTCATCCCACCTGTTCAAAGTGATGTTAATCAGTGAAATTTAGTTTCGCTGCTGTGTTTAGTGGAACAACAACCTTATATATCTTTACGGCGATGCATCAACTCCTCAACTAAGACTGAACTCGAAGCTAGACTGCCTGATGTCTTAGATTCACATTTGACAAATACCCAGTCAGTAGACAGACTTGTGGATAGTTTAAACTCAGTACTCAAAACAACACTCGACATTATTGCACCACCTGTTAAAATCGCACTCCCCCAAATCACAGTCACCTTGGTTCAATCATCATCATCAATTTTAAATCACAACAAACAGTTGCCCCAAGGCGCTTTATATTGTAAGGCAAAGCCATACAATAATTACGTAAAAACCCCAACGGTCAAAACGACCCCCTGTGAGCAAGCACTTGGCTACAGTGGGAAGGAAAAACTCCCTTTTAACAGGAAGAAACCTCCAGCAGAACCAGGCTCAGGGAGGGGCAGTCTTCTGCTGGGACTGGTTGGGGCTGAGGGAGAGAACCAGGAAAAAGACATGCTGTGGAGGGGAGCAGAGATCAATCACTAATGATTAAATGCAGAGTGGTGCATACAGAGCAAAAAGAGAAAGAAACACTCAGTGCATCATGGGAACCCCCCAGCAGTCTAAGTCTATAGCAGCATAACTAAGGGATGGTTCAGGGTCACCTGATCCAGCCCTAACTATAAGCTTTAGCAAAAAGGAAAGTTTTAAGCCTAATCTTAAAAGTAGAGAGGGTGTCTGTCTCCCTGATCTGAATTGGGAGCTGGTTCCACAGGAGAGGAGCCTGAAAGCTGAAGGCTCTGCCTCCCATTCTACTCTTACAAACCCTAGGAACTACAAGTAAGCCTGCAGTCTGAGAGCGAAGCGCTCTATTGGGGTGATATGGTACTATGAGGTCCCTAAGATAAGATGGGACCTGATTATTCAAAACCTTATAAGTAAGAAGAAGAATTTAAAATTCTATTCTAGAATTAACAGGAAGCCAATGAAGAGAGGCCAATATAGGTGAGATATGCTCTCTCCTTCTACTCCCCGTTAGTACTCTAGCTGCAGCATTTTGAATTAACTGAAGGCTTTTCAGGGAACTTTTAGGACAACCTGATAATAATGAAATACAATAGTCCAGCCTAGAGGAAATAAATGCATGAATTAGTTTTTCAGCAGGAAATTAGAGGTCATCCATGTCTTTATGTCTGTAAGACAATCCTGCAGTTTAGCTAATTGGTGTGTGTCCTCTGGCTTCATGGATAGATAAAGCTGGGTATCATCTGCGTAACAATGAAAATTTAAGCAATGCCGTCTAATAATACTGCCTAACGGAAGCATGTATAAAGTGAATAAAATTGGTCCTAGCACAGAACCTTGTGGAACTCCATAATTAACTTTAGTCTGTGAAGAAGATTCCCCATTTACATTAACAAATTGTAATCTATTAGACAAATATGATTCAAACCACCGCAGCGCAGTGCCTTTAATACCTATGGCATGCTCTAATCTCTGTAATAAAATTTTATGGTCAACAGTATCAAAAGCAGCACTGAGGTCTAACAGAACAAGCACAGAGATGAGTCCACTGTCCGAGGCCATAAGAAGATCATTTGTAACCTTCACTAATGCTGTTTCTGTACTATGATGAATTCTAAAACCTGACTGAAACTCTTCAAATAGACCATTCCTCTGCAGATGATCAGTTAGCTGTTTTACAACTACCCTTTCAAGAATTTTTGAGAGAAAAGGAAGGTTGGAGATTGGCCTATAATTAGCTAAGATAGCTGGGTCAAGTGATGGCTTTTTAAGTAATGGTTTAATTACTGCCACCTTAAAAGCCTGTGGTACATAGCCAACTAACAAAGATAGATTGATCATATTTAAGATCGAAGCATTAAATAATGGTAGGGCTTCCTTGAGCAGCCTGGTAGGAATGGGGTCTAATAAACATGTTGATGGTTTGGATGAAGTAACTAATGAAAATAACTCAGACAGAACAATCGGAGAGAGAGTCTAACCAAATACCGGCATCACTGAAAGCAGCCAAAGATAACGATACATCTTTGAGATGGTTATGAGTAATTTTTTCTCTAATGGTTAAAATTTTATTAGCAAAGAAAGTCATGAAGTCATTACTAGTTAAAGGAATACTCGGCTCAATAGAGCTCTCTTTGTCAGCCTGGCTACAATGCTGAAAAGAAACCTGGGGTTGTTCTTATTTTCTTCAATTAGTGATGAGTAGAAAGATGTTCTAGCTTTACGGAGGGCTTTTTTTTTTATAGAGCAACAGACTCTTTTTCCAGGCTAAGTGAAGATCTTCTAAATTAGTGAGACGCCATTTCCTCTCCAACTTACGGGTTATCTGCTTTAAACTGCGAGTTTGTGAGTTATACCACGGAGTCAGGCACTTATGATTTAAAGCTCTCTTTTTCAGAGGACCTACAGCATCCAAAGTTGTCTTCAATGAGGATGTAAAACTATTGACGAGATACACTCTCACTTAGAGTTTAGGTAGCTACTCTGCACTGTGTTGGTATATGGCATTAGAGAACATAAAGAAGGAATCATATCCTTAAACCTAGTTACAGCGCTTTCTGAAAGACTTCTAGTGTAATGAAACTTATTCCCCACTGCTGGGTAGTCCATCAGAGTAAATGTAAATGTTATTAAGAAATGATCAGACAGAAGGGAGTTTTCAGGGAATACTGTTAAGTCTTCAATTTCCATACCATAAGTCAGAACAAGATCTAAGATATGATTAAAGTGGTGGGTGGACTCATTTACATTTTGAGCAAAGCCAATTGAGTCTAATAATAGATTAAATGCAGTGTTGAGGCTGTCATTCTCAGCATCTGTGCGGATGTTAAAATCACCCACTATAATTATCTTATCTGAGCTAAGCACTAAGTCAGACAAAAGGTCTGAAAATTCACAGAGAAACTCACAGTAACGACCAGGAGGACGATAGATAATAACAAATAAAACTGTTTTTTGGGACTTCCAATTTGGATGGACAAGACTAAGAGTCAAGCTTTCAAATGAATTAAAGCTCTGTCTGGGTTTTTGATTAATTAATAAGCTGGAATGGAAGATTGCTGCTAATCCTCCACCCCGGCCCGTGCTACGAGCATTCTGGCAGTTAGTGTGACTCGGGGGTGTTGACTCATTTAAACTAACATATTCATCCTGCTGTAACCAGGTTTCTGTAAGGCAGAATAAATCAATATGTTGATCAATTATTATATCATTTACTAACAGGGACTTAGAAGAGAGAGACCTAATGTTTAATAGACCACATTTAACTGTTTTAGTCTGTGGTGCAGTTGAAGGTGCTATATTATTTTTTCTCTTTGAATTTGTATGCTTAAATAGATTTTTGCTGGTTATTGGTAGTCTGGGAGCAGGCACCGTCTCTACGGGGATGGGGTAATGAGGGGATGGCAGGGGGAGAGAAGCTGCAGAGAGGTGTGTATGACTACAACTCTGCTTCCTGGTCCCAACCCTGGATAGTCACGGTTTGGAGGATTTAAGAAAATTGGCCAGATTTCTAGAAATGAGAGCTGCTCCATCCAAAGTGGGATGGATGCCTGGTCTCTCCTAACAAGACCAGGTTTTCCCCAGAAGCTTTGCCAATTATCTATGAAGCCCACCTCATTTTTTGGACACCACTCAGACAGCCAGCAATTCAAGGAGAACATGCGGCTAAACATGTCACTCCCGGTCTGATTGGGGAGGGGCCCAGAGAAAACTACAGAGTCCGACATTGTTTTTGCAAAATTACACACCGATTCAATGTTAATTTTAGTGACCTCCGATTGGCGTAACCGGGTGTCATTACTGCCGACGTGAATTACAGTCTTACCAAATTTACGCTTAGCCTTAGCCAGCAGTTTCAAATTTCCTTCAATGTCGCCTGCTCTGGCCCCCGGAAGACAACTGACTATCGTTGCTGGTGTCGCTAACTTCACATTTCTCAAAACAGTCGCCAATAACCAGAGTTTGATCCTCGGCGGGTGTGTCGCAGAGTGGGGAGAAACGGTTAGAGATGTGAACGGGTTGGCGGTGTACATGGGGCTTCTGTTTAGGACTACGCTTCCTCCTCAGTCACCCAGTCGGCCTGCTTTCCCGGCTGCTCGGGATCTGCCAGAGGGAAACTAACGGCGGCTAAGCTACCTTGGTCCGCACCGACTACAGGGGCCTGGCTAGCTGTAGAATTTTCCACGGTGCGGAGCCAAGTCTCCAATTCGCCCAGCCTGGCCTCCAAAGCTACGAATAAGCTACACTTATTACAAGTACCGTTACTGCTAAACGAGGCCGAGGAATAACTAAACATTTCACACCCAGAGCAGAAAAGTGCGGGAGAGACAAGAGAAGCCGCCATGCTAAACCGGCTAAGAGCTAGTAGCTGCGCTAAGCTAGCAGATTCCTAAAAACACACAAAGTGAATAATGTGTAAATAATTTAGAGATGATTCAGCAGAGGGAGTGCTTTAGTTAAAGCACGTGAAGATTACACTGTGAAGCAAATCGTTATCTAGGTAACTAGAGCAATCTAACTGCGCAGATTAAACAGCTAACAGATGCAGCAAAACATCGCTGTGCTCCGGAACAGGAAGTGATACAATACCGCAGTGAGAGCCAACCACCAGTAGAGGCAAGCAAGAGCCAATTGCAGATGTGCAATTGAGAAAGATGGCTCAGTGATTATCTACGTGACCTCAAGCATAAAGCAAGAGGTCTAGAACAGAAATGGCGTTGTTCAAAATTAGAAGTATTTCACCTCGCATGGCGTGATGCTTTCTTAGACTATGGACAACCACCTGTAGTTCGCTCTCCTTTTACAGCACAAGATTTCTTGTATTACTTTGGGAAGAAAATAAAAGACATCAGGTTAAACATATCCCAGATTGCCTTAACCCAGCCACTACACCCTGCTATTGATGTGGGCGCCACTATTGAGGTATTACCTAGATTTACAGAATTTGACAGTATCTGACTAGGCATGCTGACAAAACTCGTAATGTCAACAAAAAGCACAACCTGTCTATTTGATCCTACAAAACTGTTTAAGGACCTATGGCCCACTCTTGGGCTGACTGTGCTGGAAATTATTAATCATTGCTTAACTTCTGGATCTGTTCCTAAATGTTTCAAATCTGCAGTGTTTAAACCATTACTTAAGAAACCTAATCTTGACCCTAGTGTATTGACAAACTATCGGCCGATATCAAATCTATCATTTTTCTCTAAAATTCTGGAAAAAGTGGTGTCACAGCAGCTCGTAGACTATCTTACTGAGGATAATCTCTTTGAGCCACTACAGTCTGCTTTTAGAAAATATCATTCCACAGAGACGGCTCTCACTAAAGTGGTGAATGATCTTCTGCTTAGAATGCATTTGGACACAACTACGGTTCTGTTGCTGTTAGAGCTCAGTGCTGCATTTGATACAGTGGATCATCATATTGTACTTGATAGGCTGGAAAATCATTTTGGGATTACTGGGAGTGCCCTTGCATGATTGACATCATACTTGATCAGTCGTTCTCACTGTTTTGTAGAGTAACACTACCTCTAACCTTCAATCTGAACAGACTTTAAACAAAAAACATGATAAACACACTAGAAAACAACTACACGAACAGAGGTCAGGATAGGCAACCGCCCTTGTCGGCGCCATCACCTCCAACACTAGTTGTGTTGAAAAGACAATGCAGAGTTGTTCTGATTTCTTGTCTGCGAACATAGAGCTCTGCAGGGAGAGCAACATTAGGAATTTACAGCAGGCCATGGAGCAGGTAATTAGAGACCCTGCAAGGCTTATGACAAATGTGGATGTGGAATCCATTAGCTTAGCGGAGCAATTAGTGAGATCAGTTTTTAAGGTTCTGCTACTCGTCTATAAAATGATTCATGGACTGACACCTCCCTACTTAGCTGACCTAATTAAGCCTTACGTACCGGCCCGGGCTTTGCGTTCTCAGGGTGCAGGACTACTTTGTGTCCCGAGGGTGAATAAGAAGTCTGCGGGTCACAGAGCTTTCTGTTTTCGTGCCCCTGTTCTGTGGAATGATCTCTCTGCATCAATAAAACAGTCAGATTGTGTGGAGACTTTCAAGTCCAGACTTATGGGCCTTTCACACTGAACACGTCGGAAGCGTCACATCAAAAGCCGAGCTAATCCGACGCTTCTGACGCGAGCGCGCATTGCTGCTTGTGACGTACCTTCGCGCTGTCCAATAGGAACAATGCATTGGGCCAAAGCATGGAAGACTAGTGGCAGAAACCACTGATCTGTATTTCCGTTTAGGCTCTGTTGTCCAGATGGTTTCCATAGTAGAGAAGCTTGAATCTTCGACTGGACTGGGTTGCTTGACATAAGGACGTTTCGCTTCACATCACAGAAGCTTCCTCAGCTAAAATTCTTGCTCTGGTAGTTTGACTTCCGTCTTGACTCTTGTAGAGAAGAATAAAACAGAAGCCAACAAAAGCTGGAGTTTTTTTTAACCTAACCAGACCCCTCCTACCAAGAGACCGACTGCTGCAGGCTGGTGACTAAACAATAGCTCTAATTAGCATCTATTGTGCTCTAGTTAGCACCCTCCTAATCACAGGGCAGCTGTCCCTCCTAATGATGGGACGGAAGCCTCTCCTGATGGCTCCCTTGACGACTCTACTGATGATGTGAATGACTCATTACCATGAACAAAAGACTGAAACTGCTTTGACCTGAGTACCCCATTGTAAACAGGGGACAAAGCGTATCTGAGACCCCCTCCCCGGTTAAGGCTGGGTTTCAACTGTTTTACAAAGAATGCTTCCTTGACACTTCTCTCAAACCATTTCTTCTCTCTGGCTAAGATTTTTAACTTCCTTGTCCTCAAACGTGTGGTTAGTATCTTTCAGGTGGAGATGAACTGGAGACTGAGGTCCACTGGTGCCCTCTCTGCGGTGCTGGTATAGCCTTTTGTGTAAAGTTTGCTTAGTCTCACCTATGTAGTGTTCATTAGTTTTCCTGACATCTGATAGAATACACTACATTGCTCTGTTTGTAACTAGGGATCCTGTCCTTAGGGTGAACTAATTTCTGTCTCAAGGTGTTAACCAGTTTAGAGACAAGAAGAAGAGTGTCTCTCCCTTATTTAGCAGGAGTAGGGGAAAAACTACAGAAGATCTTCAGACAGCACAAAATCCCAGTTTACTTTAAACTGGTTAACACCTTGAGACAGAAATTAGTACACCCTAAGGACAGGATCCCTAGTTACAGAGCAATGTAGTGTATTCTGTCAGATGTCAGGAAAACTGTAACAAACACTACATAGGTGAAACGAAGCAACCTTTACACAAAAGGCTATACCAGCACCACAGAGAGGGCGCCAGTGGACCTCAGTCTGTGGTTCATCTCCACCTTAAAGAGAGTAACCACACGTTTGAGGACAAGGAAGTTAAAATATTAGCCAGAGAGAAGAAATGGTTTGAGAGAGGGGTCAAGGAGGCATTCATTGTGAAACGTTTGAAACCAGCCTTAACCGGGGAGGGGGTCTGAGACACACTTTATCCCCTGTTTACAATGGGGTACTCAGGTCAAAGGAGTTTCAGTCTTTTGTTCATGGTAATGAGTCATTCATGTCATCAAGGGAGCCATCAGAAAGGCATCCATCCCATCATTAGAGGGACAGCTGTCCTGTCATTAGGTGTGCTAACTAGAGCACAATAGTTGCTAATTAGAGCTATTGTTTAGTCATTAGCCTATAGCAGTCTGCCTCTCAGTAGGAGGGGTCTGGTTAGGTTTAAAACTCCAGCTTTTGTTGGCTTCTGTTTTATTCTTCTCTACAAGAGTCAGACAGAAGTCAGACTTCCAGAGCAAGAATTTTAGCTGAGGAAGCTTCTGCGATTTGAAGCGAAACGTCCTCACGTCAAGCAACCCAGTCCAGTCGAAGATTCAAGCTTCTCTACTATAACCAGTTTAAAGTAAACTGGGATTTTGTGCTGTCTGAAGATCCTCTGTAGTTTGTCCCCTACTCCTGCTAAATAAGGGAGAGATACTCCTCTTCTTCTTGTCTCCGTCTCCTGTCTATCTGGTCTCTTTGTTTTCTGGGACTTCTGCACTTTGTCCAGGGACCATCGTGGGTACCCACATACTGTGAGGGCTTTCCGTACAAGTTGTTGTTCTTTAGCCCTTCCATCTACAGTTGTGGGCACCTGTAGGGCTCTGTGTTGAAGCATCCTAATCACCCCGAGCTTGTGTTCAAGGGGGTGGTTTGAGCCAAATAGCAGATATTGGTCAGTGTGAGTGGGTTTTCTGTAAACCTCTGTCTGGAGCTGCCTGTTCTCTCCAATCGTAACATCACAGTCCAAGAAGGCTAAATGGTTGTTTCTGGCATCCTCACGTGTGAACTTGATATTGGAATCCACTGAGTTGATGTGTTCTGTAAAGTCCTCGACCTCCTGTTGCTTGATTTTTAACCCATATGTCATCGACATATCTGAACCAGTGACTGGGAGAGATGCCCATGAAAGACGTCAAGGCTGTCTTCTCCACTCGCTCCATGTACAGATTGGCCACAATGGGGGATACCGGAGACCCTATCGCACAACCATGGATCTGCCTGTAGTAATTCCCCCTAAACAGGAAATACGTGGTGTTAAGACAGATCTCCAAGATCTTGTTCACAAAATCTTGTGTGTTCTCCACATGGTGGTCTGAGTTACCCACTAGAGGAGCCAAAATCCACTTGAGGTGCTTGGCCAAATTGTATGTGATGGAATCTGTGCTACATACAATAGGCCTGAGTGGCACATCCTGTTTGTGGATTTTGGGCAGTCCATAGATGCATGGAGTGGCATCCCCCACGCATCTATGGATCCATGCGCCAGTGGACCTCAGTCTGCAGTTCATCTCCACCTGAAAGACACCAACCACATGTTTGAGGACAAGGAAGTTAAAAATCTTAGCTAGAGAGAAGAAATGGTTTGAGAGAGGTGTCAAGGAAGCATTCAACTGTAAAACAGTTGAAACCCAGCCTTAACCGGGGAGGGGGTCTCAGACACGCTTTGTCCCCTGTTTACAATGGGGTACTCAAGTCAAAGCAGTTTCAGTCTTTTGTTCGTGGTAATGAGTCATTCACGTCATCAGGAGAGGCTTCCGTCCTGTCATTAGGAGGGACAGCTGCTCTGTCATTAGGAGGGTGCTAACTAGAGCACAATAGGTGCTAATTAGAGCTATTCTTTAGTCACTAGCCTGTAGCAGTCTCCCTCTCGGTAGGAGGGGTCTGCTTAGGTTAAAAAAACTCCAGCTTTTGTTGGCTTCTGTTTTATTCTTCTCTACAAGAGTCAAGACAGAAGTCAGACTACCAGAGCAAGAATTTTAGCTGAGGAAGCTTCTGCGATTTCAAGCGAAACGTCCTCACGTCAAGCAACCCAGTCCAGTTGAAGATTCAAGCTTCTCTACCACTGATCTGTACAAAACAAACGTGTCACAGGACTGCTCATTTATAGAGCAGTTTTCTGAAGAAAAATCCTTGGAAATGTTTTTTGTTGTTGTTGTTTTGTTACCTCAGAATTTCTGATTACTGTTAAAAAAAAAAGTTTAGAACATTTGTAATTAAAATAGCTAAATAAATTAATAAATGGTTCTTTAGAAACCTTTCATCTGTAAATTAAAAGCACCTGTTATTTCAGATTAGATCATTTCTTGTTTAACATATGGAACCTGAGACATTTATTTTTAGACAAAATAACATGGAAACTTGTACCTTTTTTTTTTTTTTAAGTCTGGTAGATTATTTATATCTCATTTCAACCAGAAAAACAGACACTAAATAAATACAAATGTTTATTATAAATGCAACAGGAAATAATTTAACAATGACTGCAGTGTGATTGTAAAGTAGGATTTCTGTGACATAAACCTCATGATGAATTTTTTTTTAAAGGTCATTTCAACTTGTAATTTCGCCAAAATATGTAATTGTCTTTAACGTTGTTATCAGGACAGAGTCATTTCTAAAATATGAATTTGAGCACAATAAGTGGAGAGCTTCTACCTGTGCAAATGTCTTTGGACTTTGATTCGTGGACATTTTTAATGATCCGTTCATTTATTGTTAAAATATAAAATGAAACAGTTTTTTAAAAAATAATAAAATAGTTGCTGTTCAAAGAGCCTTTTATTTAGAAGCAGGTGATGTTCTGCTGGATTCTCTGGACCAGATGAAGGTCTCTTCTGCAGCTTTGACCTCTGGTGGTGTTACTGAAGACACTTTTGTCCTATTTTGAAGAGCAGAGATGTTTTCTTTCGACTGGACTTCGTGGTGTTCAGCTCATCAATGGAAGTTTGGTTGTCTGCACAGCAAATGTTCCTGATTGGGACAAATAAAAAAATGTATTTAAATATAAAGAAACACTAAACTGTATGTATGTATATATGTATGTGTGTATATATGTATGTGTATGTATATATAATATATAGGGAAAAAAGATGGAGAAAAAATGCCCCCCAAAAAAACTTATTTAAAGTTGAAATTTGTGGACTCCGAAAAAAAGCTGTAGCTTTATTTGGTAAAAATAAGAGACTGAACCACTTACAAATTAAAGTGTTCACTCAGATCAACTGTGCTAAAAGGCTAAGCTAACGTTAGCTGATCATTAAACCTTCACAGCAGTACAGAAACATCACGTTTTACTTTTATTTTATTCTCACCTCAAAGCTGCAGAACTAAACTCCGCTGGTCAAACTAGGACTTCACATATATCTAAAAAGTGGGAGATTTCGGACTGAGTGGGTTTGCTCCATCACCCCGGCGGCCTGGATCGCTCTGCCCAGGAATGATGCCTGAAGGCCGGCTTCTCCGTGCGGGTCGGCCCGCTGTCGCGGTTCGATCAATATCCCACCAAGTCATCAGTCCTCCCTCGGTTGGCTTCACTCCGAAAAGTAGCTGAAAAAAAAAGCTTCTCCCCAGCAGGGTGATGGGAGAATCGCTCTACTGCTGTTTTTTTTAAAAGCTTTTTTGTGGTTCAGGTGACGCAAATTCAAGATGGCGATCGCTGAACTTTTTTCAGGTTGTGGAAACAGTGTGACGTAGCCGCAATCTCCGCCCCCTTGCCGCTTCCGAAGCAACGTGTCTGACGTCACGCATCGGACACGTCAGACTCATTGGAAATGCATCCGACTGATTGGGAAGCATTGACGGATTGGCCTGACGTATTCAGTGTGAAAGGCCCATTAAGACGCACTTTCGTATGGGGGTGATTCTTTAACTACGGGCACTATTGGCCTTGTAAATGTAATTTCCATCACAGGGACATTACAGTGTTGTGGTGGAAATTACGGCAATAGTGTGGGACAACTACATTTGTTTAGAAAAATCACAACAGTTGTATGACATTGAATACCCCAGTTATGTTTTGATTATTTTACTGATATTTTATTCAGACATATTTTAAAATATTAGAAAAAACATTTTTTTACTATTCATTTTCATCATTGAAGATCATAAGTCTGGGTGTGGGACAAGCACAAAACAGCAATATTTGCATATAATGACGCTGAGAAAAGGTGAAAACGTCATCATAGACTACTAGGACAAATTTCTTAACACACTTTCATTGTAAAGATAACTATAAAAGTGTGAAATTTCCCATTTTTTTCATAAAATATGATCAAAGGACATAAATGCCTGTAGTCTAAGAATCACCCATGGCTAGCATACTGGCATTTTTACTTATTAATTCATTATATTAGTAAACAGAGCGGGCCATTCACTAAATTCTAGGTCTTTTAGTGAAGTTTCTGTGAAGGCTCTCAGTTGTCCAGGTGGTTTCCACAGTAGAGAAGGTTGAATCTTTGACTGGACTGGGTTGCTTGACACAAGGACGTTTTGCTTCAGATCACAAAGTGAAGCTTAGGGTAGTGGCCGGCGATCACCTTAGTAATTTCTGTTTTTCTTGTTGTTTAATGTTGGCAAATTACACTTTATTTGTTGTCTTTCTGATGCCTGATTCTGTTTTTCTCTGTTTAAAGTGCAGCTCCATCCAGAGATGGGTGTGGTATTTGTGCTGGAGACCCTCCTGTCCTGTGCACCAACAGCATTTCCTGTGAATTGTTCTGTAATTTGTGTCTGTATCATGGCCCAAACAGAGGGTCACCCCTTTGAGTCTGGTCTGCTTGAGGTTTCTTCTTCAGAGGGAGTTTTTTCTTACCACTGTTGCTCTGGGGGTTGGTAAGGTTAGACCTTACCTGTGTGAAGCGCCTTGAGGCAACTCTGTTGTGATTTGGCGCTATATAAATGAAAATAAATTGAAATTGTTCAGTATTCAGTCTTTGGTAACTGTTTCCTGTGTGTCTCGATTTTCCACTCCATCCTCGTCTTTTCCTCTGCCAGCTCATTTCCACAGTTATTTCAAGTCTGTTAATCAATCTATTTGACATCAGTCTCTTGTGTTCTGTGCTCTGCCTTGGTGTTCTCATTTGTCACCTTAATAAAAACAAGTATGGAGGCAGATGAGGTGCTGCTGTGGCCAAAACAAGATAAAGTGAAAATGTCAAGACGGCAAACAAACTCAGGCCGTACTCGCACAAGATACTGCTACAGCCCTTAAAGTCCAGTTTGTTTGACGTGTGTGTTCTGTGCTGTGTCTGTTGATGGCGTACTGATGTGTGTCTGGCTCTACTTGCAGAGGTTGTCTGTGATGTGGTCCAGTTGGATTTGGCTGCATGGAGCATGATCAGAAACAATGCAGCACCACAAAACTCGAGCGTCATATCATAAGAGAGAGATCTGAAACTGCTGATGGAAGAGAGGCTACATCAGTATCTAAGACGGCCAACAAGGACCACATCCAGAGTGTTACTGCAGCAGTGGATTGATACCTGAATGCACTGATGAAACCCAACTTTTCCACAAACACTTTGCTGAGGGGATTGGAAGGATTATTTATGTCAACACTGAAATCACCAGCAATTAGGATCTTAACTCACCACATCACAAATAAATAACTATAACAATAATACATTCATTTATCGACACCTTTCAAAAACACTCAAGGACACCATCACAATGCAGCAATAAGCAGATTTAAAAACTTAAACAAATTAGAAATAAAAACTTAAAGGACATTTAAGAGTGAAAAAGAAATTCTAATCCAATTCCATTTGTTCCGCAAATCTGATTGGTTAATCGTGTGAGATTTCCGACCATAAAATATCACGTTGACGGTGGCAAAATATTTGACCGTTTCATTTGATGTGTTTCTCCGCGCCCTGACCGTGTTGCTATGCAGATGTCAATAATGGCGCCATCAGCTGAGAGACAAACTAGTGCAGTGCTGATGCTGAAATGGGTGAATTTAATCTGTCATACTGAAGGATTGATGTGGATTCTGATACAGAATTTCTCAATGCAGCTGACGACATGGAGAAAGCTGTACGTCTGCTCACAGAATTTACAGTTTGGTATGAAGACGCTGTTTCTACGGTAAGCTTCACATAGACCAGCTTTCATATAGACCAGAGGTGTCCAAACTATTCCAGAAAGGTCTGAGAGGGTGCAGGTTTTCTTTGCAGCCAGACTGCAGCAGGTGATTTCACTGATGAACTCATCGATAGACATCTGTCCATGACTTCCTGTTCTGGAGCACAGCGGTGTTCTGCTGTATCTGTTAGCTGTTTGAACTGAGCTGTTTGAGTTCTTTGAATTAACAGTCTTTTTCAAGACTTTTTTACTTTTTTTTACTTTTTCACCGTGCTCCAACGCCTAAAGAAGACCTCTAACGGTCGAAGCATCGCGACGGAGCTCTTTTATCAGCTAACCTTCATCAGCGTTGGCAAGCTAACTAGCTTGCTAACGCTTTCGTTTTTATTTTTATTTTATTTTTTAGCACTGTTGTCGTGCTGCTCCACAGCCTGCCTAGTGGATTTTTATTTTATTTTAGCACTGTTGTCGTGCGTTACCTGTGCTGCTCCACAGCCTGTCCAGTGGATTTTTATTTTATTTTTTAGCACTGTTGTCGTGCGTTACCTGTGCTGCTCCACAGCCTGGTCAGTGGATTTTTATTTTATTTTTTAGCACTGTTGTCGTGCGTTACCTGTGCTGCTCCACAGCCTGGTCAGTGGATTTTTATTTTATTTTTTGGCGCTGTTGTCGTGCGTTGCCTGTGCTGCTCCACAGCCTGGTCAGTGGATTTTTATTTTATTTTTTAGCACTGTTGTCGTGCGTTACCTGTGCTGCTCCACAGCCTGTCTAGTGGATTTTTATTTTATTTTTTAGCACTGTTGTCGTGCGTTACCTGTGCTGTTCCACAGCCTGTCCAGTGGATTTTTATTTTATTTTTTAGCACTGTTGTCATGTGTTACCTGTGCTGCTCCACAGCCTGTCTAGTGGATTTTTATTTTATTTTTTACCACTGTTGTCGTGCGTTGCCTGTGCTGCTCCACAGCCTGTCCAGTGGATTTTTATTTATTTTTATTTTTTTTAGCACTGTTGTCGTGTGTTACCTGTGCTGCTCCACAGCCTGTCTAGTGGATTTTTATTTTATTTTTTAGCACTGTTGTCGTGCATTACCTGTGCTGTTCCACAGCCTGTCCAGTGGATTTTTATTTTATTTTTTAGCACTGTTGTCATGTGTTACCTGTGCTGCTCCACAGCCTGTCCAGTGGATTTTTATTTTATTTTTTAGCACTGTTGTCATGTGTTACCTGTGCTGCTCCACAGCCTGTCTAGTGGATTTTTATTTTATTTTTTACCACTGTTGTCGTGCGTTGCCTGTGCTGCTCCGCAGCCTGTCCAGTGGATTTTTATTTTATTTTTTACCACTGTTGTCGTGCGTTACCTGTGCTGCTCCACAGCCTGTCCAGTGGATTTTTATTTAGCGCTGTTGTCGTGCGTTACCTGTGCTGCTCCACAGCCTGTCCAGTGGATTTTTATTTAGCGCTGTTGTCGTGCGTTACCTGTGCTGCTCCACAGCCTGTCCAGTGGATTTTTATTTATTTTTATTTTTTTTAGCACTGTTGTCGTGTGTTACCTGTGCTGCTCCACAGCCTGTCCAGTGGATTTTTATTTAGCGCTGTTGTCGTGCGTTACCTGTGCTGCTCCACAGCCTGTCCAGTGGATTTTTATTTATTTTTATTTTTTTTAGCACTGTTGTCGTGTGTTACCTGTGCTGCTCCACAGCCTGTCCAGTGGATTTTTATTTATTTTTATTTTTTTTACCACTGTTGTCGTGCGTTACCTGTGCTGCTCCACAGCCTGTCCAGTGGATTTTTATTTATTTTTATTTTTTTTAGCACTGTTGTCGTGTGTTACCTGTGCTGCTCCACAGCCTGTCCAGTGGATTTTTATTTATTTATTTTTTTAGCACTGTTGTCGTGCGTTGCCTGTGCTGCTCCGCAGCCTGTCCAGTGGATTTTTATTTATTTTTATTTTTTTTAGCACTGTTGTCGTGTGTTACCTGTGCTGCTCCACAGCCTGTCTAGTGGATTTTTATTTTATTTTTTAGCACTGTTGTCGTGCGTTACCTGTGCTGCTCCACAGCCTGTCCAGTGGATTTTTATTTTATTTTTTACCACTGTTGTCGTGCGTTGCCTGTGCTGCTCCACAGCCTGTCCAGTGGATTTTTATTTAGCACTGTTGTCGTGCGTTACCTGTGCTGCTCCACAACCTGTCTAGTGGATTTTTATTTAGCGCTGTTGTCGTGCGTTACCTGTGCTGCTCCACAGCCTGTCCAGTGGATTTTTATTTAGCGCTGTTGTCGTGCGTTACCTGTGCTGCTCCACAACCTGTCTAGTGGATTTTTATTTTGTTTTAGCACTGTTGTCGTGCGTTACCTGTGCTGCTCCACAGCCTGTCCAGTGGATTTTTATTTTATTTTTTACCACTGTTGTCGTGCGTTACCTGTGCTGCTCCACAGCCTGTCCAGTGGATTTTTATTTAGCACTGTTGTCGTGCGTTACCTGTGCTGCTCCACAACCTGTCTAGTGGATTTTTATTTTATTTTTTAGCACTGTTGTCGTGCGTTACCTGTGCTGCTCCACAGCCTGTCCAGTGGATTTTTATTTTATTTTTTACCACTGTTGTCGTGCGTTACCTGTGCTGCTCCACAGCCTGTCCAGTGGATTTTTATTTAGCACTGTTGTCGTGCGTTACCTGTGCTGCTCCACAACCTGTCTAGTGGATTTTTATTTAGCGCTGTTGTCGTGCGTTACCTGTGCTGCTCCACAGCCTGTCCAGTGGATTTTTATTTAGCGCTGTTGTCGTGCGTTACCTGTGCTGCTCCACAGCCTGTCCAGTGGATTTTTATTTAGCACTGTTGTCGTGCGTTACCTGTGCTGCTCCACAACCTGTCTAGTGGATTTTTATTTAGCGCTGTTGTCGTGCGTTACCTGTGCTGCTCCACAGCCTGTCCAGTGGATTTTTATTTAGCGCTGTTGTCGTGCGTTGCCTGTGCTGCTCCACAGCCTGTCCAGTGGATTTTTATTTTTATTTTATTTTATTTTTTAGCACTGTTGTGCGTTACCTGTGCTGCTCCACAGCCTGTCCAGTGGATTTTTATTTTGTTTTAGCACTGTTGTCCTGCGTTACCTGTGCTGCTCCACAGCCTGTCTAGTGGATTTTTATTTTGTTTTAGCACTGTTGTTGTGCGTTACCTGTGCTGCTCCACAGCCTGTCTAGTGGATTTTTATTTGTTTTAGCACTGTTGTCGTGCGTTGCCTGTGCTGCTCCACAGCCTGTCCAGTGGATTTTTATTTTTATTTTATTTTTTAGCACTGTTGTTGTGCGTTACCTGTGCTGCTCCACAGCCTGTCTAGTGGATTTTTATTTTATTTTAGCACTGTTGTCGTGCGTTACCTGTGCTGCTCCACAGCCTGTCTAGTGGATTTTTATTTTGTTTTAGCACTGTTGTCGTGCGTTGCCTGTGCTGCTCCACAGCCTGTCCAGTGGATTTTTATTTTTATTTTATTTTATTTTTTAGCACTGTTGTTGTGCGTTACCTGTGCTGCTCCACAGCCTGTCCAGTGGATTTTTATTTTTATTTTATTTTATTTTTTAGCACTGTTGTTGTGCGTTACCTGTGCTGCTCCACAGCCTGTCTAGTGGATTTTTATTTTATTTTAGCACTGTTGTCATGCGTTACCTGTGCTGCTCCACAGCCTGTCTAGTGGATTTTTATTTTGTTTTAGCACTGTTGTCGTGCGTTACCTGTGCTGCTCCACAGCCTGTCCAGTGGATTTTTATTTTTATTGTATTTTATTTTTCAGCACTGTTGTTGTGCGTTACCTGTGCTGCTCCACAGCCTGTCCAGTGGATTTTTATTTATTTTTATTTTTTTTAGCACTGTTGTCGTGTGTTACCTGTGCTGCTCCACAGCCTGTCCAGTGGATTTTTATTTTATTTTTTACCACTGTTGTCGTGCGTTACCTGTGCTGCTCCACAGCCTGTCCAGTGGATTTTTATTTAGCGCTGTTGTCGTGCGTTACCTGTGCTGCTCCACAACCTGTCTAGTGGATTTTTATTTAGCGCTGTTGTCGTGCGTTACCTGTGCTGCTCCACAGCCTGTCCAGTGGATTTTTATTTTTATTGTATTTTATTTTTCAGCACTGTTGTTGTGCGTTACCTGTGCTGCTCCACAGCCTGTCCAGTGGATTTTTATTTATTTTTATTTTTTTTAGCACTGTTGTCGTGTGTTACCTGTGCTGCTCCACAGCCTGTCCAGTGGATTTTTATTTTATTTTTTACCACTGTTGTCGTGCGTTACCTGTGCTGCTCCACAGCCTGTCCAGTGGATTTTTATTTAGCGCTGTTGTCGTGCGTTACCTGTGCTGCTCCACAACCTGTCTAGTGGATTTTTATTTAGCGCTGTTGTCGTGCGTTACCTGTGCTGCTCCACAGCCTGTCCAGTGGATTTTTATTTAGCGCTGTTGTCGTGCGTTACCTGTGCTGCTCCACAGCCTGTCCAGTGGATTTTTATTTAGCACTGTTGTCGTGCGTTACCTGTGCTGCTCCACAACCTGTCTAGTGGATTTTTATTTAGCGCTGTTGTCGTGCGTTACCTGTGCTGCTCCACAGCCTGTCCAGTGGATTTTTATTTAGCGCTGTTGTCGTGCGTTGCCTGTGCTGCTCCACAGCCTGTCCAGTGGATTTTTATTTTTATTTTATTTTATTTTTTAGCACTGTTGTGCGTTACCTGTGCTGCTCCACAGCCTGTCCAGTGGATTTTTATTTTGTTTTAGCACTGTTGTCGTGCGTTACCTGTGCTGCTCCACAGCCTGTCTAGTGGATTTTTATTTTGTTTTAGCACTGTTGTTGTGCGTTACCTGTGCTGCTCCACAGCCTGTCTAGTGGATTTTTATTTTGTTTTAGCACTGTTGTTGTGCGTTACCTGTGCTGCTCCACAGCCTGTCTAGTGGATTTTTATTTTGTTTTAGCACTGTTGTCGTGCGTTGCCTGTGCTGCTCCACAGCCTGTCCAGTGGATTTTTATTTTTATTTTATTTTTTAGCACTGTTGTTGTGCGTTACCTGTGCTGCTCCACAGCCTGTCTAGTGGATTTTTATTTTATTTTAGCACTGTTGTCGTGCGTTACCTGTGCTGCTCCACAGCCTGTCTAGTGGATTTTTATTTTGTTTTAGCACTGTTGTCGTGCGTTGCCTGTGCTGCTCCACAGCCTGTCCAGTGGATTTTTATTTTTATTTTATTTTATTTTTTAGCACTGTTGTTGTGCGTTACCTGTGCTGCTCCACAGCCTGTCCAGTGGATTTTTATTTTTATTTTATTTTATTTTTTAGCACTGTTGTTGTGCGTTACCTGTGCTGCTCCACAGCCTGTCTAGTGGATTTTTATTTTATTTTAGCACTGTTGTCGTGCGTTACCTGTGCTGCTCCACAGCCTGTCTAGTGGATTTTTATTTTGTTTTAGCACTGTTGTCGTGCGTTGCCTGTGCTGCTCCACAGCCTGTCCAGTGGATTTTTATTTTTATTGTATTTTATTTTTCAGCACTGTTGTTGTGCGTTACCTGTGCTGCTCCACAGCCTGTCCAGTGGATTTTTATTTATTTTTATTTTTTTTAGCACTGTTGTCGTGTGTTACCTGTGCTGCTCCACAGCCTGTCCAGTGGATTTTTATTTTATTTTTTACCACTGTTGTCGTGCGTTACCTGTGCTGCTCCACAGCCTGTCCAGTGGATTTTTATTTAGCGCTGTTGTCGTGCGTTACCTGTGCTGCTCCACAACCTGTCTAGTGGATTTTTATTTAGCGCTGTTGTCGTGCGTTACCTGTGCTGCTCCACAGCCTGTCCAGTGGATTTTTATTTAGCGCTGTTGTCGTGCGTTACCTGTGCTGCTCCACAACCTGTCTAGTGGATTTTTATTTTGTTTTAGCACTGTTGTCGTGCGTTGCCTGTGCTGCTCCACAGCCTGTCCAGTGGATTTTTATTTTGTTTTAGCACTGTTGTCGTGCGTTACCTGTGCTGCTCCACAGCCTGTCTAGTGGATTTTTATTTTGTTTTAGCACTGTTGTTGTGCGTTACCTGTGCTGCTCCACAGCCTGTCTAGTGGATTTTTATTTTGTTTTAGCACTGTTGTTGTGCGTTACCTGTGCTGCTCCACAGCCTGTCTAGTGGATTTTTATTTTGTTTTAGCACTGTTGTCGTGCATTGCCTGTGCTGCTCCACAGCCTGTCCAGTGGATTTTTATTTTTATTTTATTTTTTAGCACTGTTGTTGTGTGTTACCTGTGCTGCTCCACAGCCTGTCTAGTGGATTTTTATTTTGTTTTAGCACTGTTGTCGTGCGTTACCTGTGCTGCTCCACAGCCTGTCTAGTGGATTTTTATTTTGTTTTAGCACTGTTGTCGTGCGTTGCCTGTGCTGCTCCACAGCCTGTCCAGTGGATTTTTATTTTTATTTTATTTTTTAGCACTGTTGTTGTGCGTTACCTGTGCTGCTCCACAGCCTGTCCAGTGGATTTTTATTTTTATTTTATTTTATTTTTTAGCACTGTTGTTGTGCGTTACCTGTGCTGCTCCACAGCCTGTCTAGTGGATTTTTATTTTATTTTAGCACTGTTGTCGTGCGTTGCCTGTGCTGCTCCACAGCCTGTCCAGTGGATTTTTATTTTTATTTTATTTTATTTTTTAGCACTGTTGTCGTGCGTTGCCTGTGCTGCTCCACAGCCTGTCCAGTGGATTTTTATTTTTATTTTATTTTATTTTTTAGCACTGTTGTTGTGCGTTACCTGTGCTGCTCCACAGCCTGTCTAGTGGATTTTTATTTTATTTTAGCACTGTTGTCGTGCGTTACCTGTGCTGCTCCACAGCCTGTCTAGTGTCGGATTCCCTGTTTGGGAATCCGCTAGCTTAGCGTAGCTACTAGCTCTTAGCCGTTTTAGCATGGCGGCTTCTCCTGTCTCTCCCGTACTTTTCTGCTCTGGGTGTGAAATGTTTAGTTATTCCTCGGCCTCTTTTAGCAGTAACGGTACATGTAATAAGTGCAGCTTATTCGTAGCTTTGGAGGCCAGGCTGGGCGAATTGGAGGCTCGGCTCCGCACCGTGGAAAATTCTACAGCTAGCCAGGCCCCTGTAGTCGGTGCGGACCAAGGTAGCTTAGCAGCCGTTAGTTCCCCCCTGGCAGACCCCGTGCAGTCGGGAAGGCAGGCTGACTGGGTGACTGTGAGGAGGAAGCGTAGCCCTAAACAGAAGCCCCGTGTACACCGTCAACCCGTTCACATCTCTAACCGTTTTTCCCCACTCGACGATACACTCGCCGAGGATCAAACTCTGGTTATTGGCGACTCTGTTTTGAGAAATGTGAAGTTAGCGACACCAGCAACCATTGTCAATTGTCTTCCGGGGGCCAGAGCAGGCGACATCGAAGGACATTTGAAATTGCTGGCTAAGGCTAAGCGTAAATTTGGTAAGATTGTAATTCACGTCGGCAGTAATGACACTCGGTTACGCCAATCGGAGGTCACTAAAATTAACATTGAATCGGTGTGTAACTTTGCAAAAACAATGTCGGACTCTGTTGTTTTCTCTGGGCCCCTCCCCAATCAGACCGGGAGTGACATGTTTAGCCGCATGTTCTCCTTGAATTGCTGGCTGTCTGAGTGGTGTCCAAAAAATGAGGTGGGCTTCATTGATAATTGGCAAAGCTTCTGGGGAAAACCTGGTCTTGTTAGGAGAGACGGCATCCATCCCACTTTAGAGGGAGCAGCTCTCATTTCTAGAAATCTGGCCAATTTTTTGGGATCCTCCAAACTGTGACTGTCTAGCGTTGGGACCAGGAGGCAGAGCTGTGGTCTTATACACCTCTCTGCAGCTTCTCTCCCCCTGCCATCCCCCTATTACTCCATCCCCGTAGAGACGGTGCCTGCTCCCAGACCACCAATAACTAGCAAAAATCTATTTAAGCATAAAAATTCAAAAAGAAAAAATAATATAGCACCTTCAATTGCACCACAGACTAAAACAGTTAAATGTGGTCTATTAAACATTAGGTCTCTTTCTTCTAAGTCCCTGTTGGTAAATGATATAATAATTGATCAACGTATTGATTTATTCTGCCTAACAGAAACTTGGTTACAGCAGGATGAATATGTTAGTTTAAATGAGTCAACACCCCCGAGTCACACTAACTGTCAGAATGCTCTTAGCACGGGCCGGGGCGGAGGATTAGCAGCAATCTTCCATTCCAGCTTATTAATTAATCAAAAACCTAGACAGAGCTTTAATTCATTTGAAAGCTTGTCTCTTAGTCTTGTCCATCCAAATTGGAAGTCCCAAAAACCAGTTTTATTTGTTATTATCTATCGTCCTCCTGGTCGTTACTGTGAGTTTCTCTGTGAATTTTCAGACCTTTTGTCTGACTTAGTGCTTAGCTCAGATAAGATAATTATAGTGGGCGATTTTAACATCCACACAGATGCTGAGAATGACAGCCTCAACACTGCATTTAATCTATTATTAGACTCTATCGGCTTTGCTCAAAAAGTAAATGAGTCCACCCACCACTTTAATCATATTTTAGATCTTGTTCTGACTTATGGTATGGAAATAGAAGACTTAACAGTATTCCCTGAAAACTCCCTTTTGTCTGATCATTTTTAATAACATTTACATTTACCCTGATGGACTACCCTGCAGTGGGGAATAAGTTTCATTACACTAGAAGTCTTTCAGAAAGCGCTGTAACTAGGTTTAAGGATATGATTCCTTCTTTATGTTCTCTAATGTCATATACCAACACAGAGCAGAGTAGCTACCTAAACTCTGTAAGGGAGTTAGAGTATCTTGTCAATAGTTTTACATCCTCATTGAAGACAACTTTGGATGCTGTAGCTCCTCTGAAAAAGAGCTTTAAATCAGAAGTGTCTGACTCCGTGGTATAACTCACAAACTCGTAGCTTAAAGCAGATAACCCGTAAGTTGGAGAGGAAATGGCGTCTCACTAATTTAGAAGATCTTCACTTAGCCTGGAAAAAGAGTTTGTTGCTCTATAAGAAAGCCCTTCGTGAAGCTAGGACATCTTTCTACTCATCACTAATTGAAGAAAATAAGAACAACCCCAGGTTTCTTTTCAGCACTGTAGCCAGGCTGACAAAGAGTCAGAGCTCTATTGAGCTGAGTATTCCATTAACTTTAACTAGTAATGACTTCATGACTTTCTTTGCTAACAAAATTTTGACTATTAGAGAAAAAATTACTCATAACCATCCCAAAGATGTATCGTTATCTTTGGCTGCTTTCAGTGATGCCGGTATTTGGTTTGACTCTTTCTCTCCGATTGTTCTGTCTGAGTTATTTTCATTAGTTACTTCATCCAAACCATCAACATGCTTATTAGACCCCATTCCTGCCAGGCTGCTCAAGGAAGTCCTACCATTATTTAATGCTTCAATCTTAAATATGATCAATCTATCTTTGTTAGTTGGTTATGTACCACAGGCCTTTAAGGTGGCAGTAATTAAACCATTACTTAAAAAGCCATCACTTGACCCAGCTATCTTAGCTAATTATAGGCCAATCTCCAACCTTCCTTTTCTCTCAAAGATTCTTGAGAGGGTAGTTGTAAAACAGCTAACTGATCACCTGCAGAGGAATGGTCTATTTGAAGAGTTTCAGTCAGGTTTTAGAATTCATCATAGTACAGAAACAGCATTAGTGAAGGTTACAAATGATCTTCTTATGGCTTCGGACAGTGGACTTATCTCTGTGCTTGTTCTGTTGGACCTCAGTGCTGCTTTTGATACTGTTGACCATAAAATTTTATTACAGAGATTAGAGCATGTCATAGGTATTAAAGGCATTGCGCTGCGGTGGTTTGAATCATATTTGTCTAATAGATTACAGTTTGTTCATGTAAATGGGGAATCTTCTTCACAGACTAAAGTTAATTATGGAGTTCCACAAGGTTCTGTGCTAGGACCAATTTTATTCACTTTATACATGCTTCCCTTGGGCAGTATTATTAGACGGTATTGCTTAAATTTTCATTGTTACGCAGATGATACCCAGCTTTATCTATCCATGAAGCCAGAGGATACGCACCAATTAGCTAAACTGCAGGATTGTCTTACAGACATAAAGACATGGATGACCTCTAATTTCCTGCTTTTAAACTCAGATAAAACTGAAGTTATTGTACTTGGCCCCACAAATCTTAGAAGCATGGTGTCTAACCAGATCGTTACTCTGGATGGCATTTCCCTGATCTCTAGTAATACTGTGAGAAATCTTGGAGTTATTTTTGATCAGGATATGTCATTCAAAGCGCATATTAAACAAATATGTAGGACTGCTTTTTTGCATTTACGCAATATCTCTAAAATCAGAAAGGTCTTGTCTCAGAGTGATGCTGAAAAACTAATTCATGCATTTATTTCCTCTAGGCTGGACTATTGTAATTCATTATTATCAGGTTGTCCTAAAAGTTCCCTAAAAAGCCTTCAGTTGGTTCAGAATGCTGCAGCTAGAGTACTGACGGGGACTAGCAGGAGAGAGCATATCTCACCCGTGTTGGCCTCCCTTCATTGGCTTCCTGTTAATGCTAGAATAGAATTTAAAATTCTTCTTCTTACTTATAAGGTTTTGAATAATCAGGTCCCATCTTATCTTAGGGACTCGTAGTACCATATTACCCCATTAGAGCGCTTCGCTCTCAGACTGCGGGCTTACTTGTAGTTCCTAGGGTTTGTAAGAGTAGAATGGGAGGCAGAGCCTTCAGCTTTCAGGCTCCTCTCCTGTGGAACCAGCTCCCAATTCAGATCAGGGAGACAGATACCCTCTCTACTTTTAAGATTAGGCTTAAAACTTTCCTTTTCGCTAAGGCTTATAGTTAGGGCTGGATCGGGTGACCCTGGACCATCCCTTGGTTATGTTGCTTTAGACGTAGACTGTGTTTCATAATTATTGTATGGCCTTGCCTTGCAATGTGGAGCGCCTTGGGGCAACTGTTTGTTGTGATTTGGCGCTATACAAGAAAAAAGTTGATTGATTGATTCATCCCACCTGCTCAAAGGGATGTTAATCAGTGAAATCAGTGGCTGCAAGAAAAACCTGCAGCCTCTCAGCCTTTTCTGAAATAGTTTGGACACCACTGATACAAACACATCAAATTTATTTTTTTATTTTAAAAAAATAATTTAATTAATTAATTTATTTAATTTATGAAACTGGAATACTGGCCCAGAAGCCTGAAAACAATGACATGGACATGAATGAAATCATCACTCTGGTCATGACAGCTTGTGGCAACCTAAGAGGGACAATCACTACATGTGGATGCAGGTGGGCAAGACTAATTTAAAGGTAGGAAGACATTCGGCTTCAACCAGGTTTAACATAACCCTATCATATTGAGTTAGTGTTCCAAAATTAGGTCGTCATTCCACAAGAATTTTGTACAGTTCTCTTATATTGATGAAACCTGGACTAAGGATGTCACTAGGTCAGACACAGTGGCGGCCGGCCCATAGGGGGCGCTCAGGTGCTGCCCTCCTAGATGTGGAGGGGAAAAGTCATAATATATATATATATATATATATATATTTAAAAAGTATATCAATGTCAGTTTTACTTACTTGTATGTGCGTACGTGTAGTATGAATGATTAAAACAACACTTCCTCCAACTGACTCTCATTCAACAGTGCATTTCTACCGACAGGAGCAGAAAACGTACATTCCTCGCCTTGGGCGCCATTCAAAGCGCCCTTGAAGTGCAGCAAAATAACCAATCGTATGTAGTTACTAGGGAAAATGAATAAATATTTGGCAAATCAACATTGCCAAAATTAATGGCTTTGGGGCGCCGGAATTTTAGCCCTTGCTACAAAAATGCGGGAACGTTAGATTACAGTCAGTGATACACGTGACGCTGCAGCTGCTGCTGTCAGTCAGTCAGGAAGAGCGACGATGACATTTAGGTTATATTTATTTATTTTTATTTTGTCTCCGTGTGTTTTGCTGGAGTAAGTTGAAGAACTCTTCGGAGGTTTAAAACGGGACAAAACTCAACAAATCAATGACACCAAAGTTTCGCGGGGATCCTTTTGGAGGTGCATGGAGGTGTGCACATCAGATCTTTCTCGTGGTTTAATGACAATTGCACATCCCGGTTGGAGGAGAGACGTTTGTCTGACTCGTTATAAACCATGTCAGGCTTCATTCACACTGTCAGCGTGCACACGTCACGGAGGCTGCTGATCTGCGCGGATGGAAAGGAGCGCATCCACCTCTTCAGGTGAGCTGACGAGCTGCTCGGATTTATTCCCGAATGTTGCTCCTGGTGTGGAAACGAGGATGAAAACACAAGATAAAACGAATGAGTGATGTTTTTTTGGTTTGTTTTAGGGGGTCAAAGCTGTGATCTTTATTGGGACAGCAGACCAGTTATAATGGTAATAGGGGAGGCCGGGGCTTCACTTTACACGTTATGAGGATCAGTTCACAGAAGTTAAATATTCTTTGGAGTATTCCACACTCTAAAACAAATTATTTGCTCAGTTTAAAAACAAAATAAAACAAAACCCTAAAATAGAAATTAGCATGTTTTTTTAAAGAAATTCTAATTCAGCCACACTGTTAATTAATTTTAACCAATTTAATTTAAAGGTTTTGTTGTTATTAGTTAGTCAAGTTATTTAATTTAAGTTTTTCAAGCTTCTTTAGTTTGCCTCCATTCCACTCAGTAATGTTCATGCAAAATATTACCTTAATTTTCTCTCTTTCGCTCACACACACACATTCTCTCTCTCACACACACATACACACACACACACACACACACATTCTCTATCTCTCTCTCTCTCTCTCTCTCTGAAGGTGGTGTGAACATTGTCGTATGTACATAATGTTCTTTTGTCAATTGAAGAATTTTTCCATATTTTTAAAGAGTGTAAATTTGGTGATATTTTCTATTTTGTTAAGGGGGTGTCATTGTGAACCCCAGGATCTGTTTGTCTGAAGATAATGTCAGTTCAGTACAGTTTGGTGTACTATGTGTGTAATTGGTGTCAAATGGTGAAATGTTCTTTGACTGTTGTATTTGATACTGTTCCTTTCCAAAGTAGAAATGGGGCCTAATATAGCTGTAAATGGTTAACTTTATCTGTAAAACTGCTAATTTTGAGAAGGACATGAAATGATTATTGTGGAATTGTAGTAATTTTACGACTGTTCACTTGAATGCCTGTACTGGACAAGACAAGGGAATCTATTGGCACAGCAGCCCCACCAAGACTGTTTTCCACCAGCCGCCACTGGTCAGACAGATGATAGAACTCCAACTGTCAGTGAGAATATGAACATGGCAGGACCAGGCTGGTCTGAGGGAGAATGAGATGAGAGGAATGGAGGCTAACCTTTTCTTATTTGTTGTTTATTGGGGGAGTTCTTCAGTCCTCAAGAGATGGAACACTGCTCAGTTGTGTTCAGGTCTGGAGATTGATTTGACCTCAATATGTTTTATGTCAGAAAATGATATTTGACACTGAAGTACAGTCAGTGTGAGATTATTGGGTACTTCGGATTGTCATATTTTAATGGGAGACCTTAACGTCCGCGAGTGTAATCTTCTGGAAATATCTTTCTATGTTACTCAACTGTGTTTCAAGTATTTCAACTTACACTGATCAGGATTGAACTGGAACAACATGAGAGTCCCTCTAGTGGTGGTTGTGTAGTGTTTTTGCACACTGACTCCCTCTAGTGGTGGTTGTGTAGTGGTTTTGCACACTGGCTCCCTCTAGTGGTGGTTGTGTAGTGTTTTTGCACACTGGCTCCCTCTAGTGGTGGTTGTGTAGTGTTTTTGTCCTCTCTTTTGCTGCTTGCTGTCACTGTGGGCTGCAGAGCACAGTAGTACACAGCAGAGTCTCGCAGCTGCAGCTTCTGGATCTTCAGATCAACTGATGTCTTGTTGACTTCAGCATCAAATCTCTCTTTGTTGAACTCTGCAGCATTTTGTCCTCCTTTAAAACTGAAACGTTTCAGCAAAAACTTTGGAGAACCATTTAGTGCTTGTTGGTACCAGAACAAAGAAGGACTTTTGTCGCTGGTTTCAAAGGAACATTGAAGTGTGACGTGGTGTCCTTCAGCAGCAATGACATCTGCTGTGCGCTGGATCACTCTGTCTTCTCCTTTACACTCTGGGGAAGAACAGAACATGCAGAGGAAGAGATGAATCAATAAAGATGATTGATTAAAGTAGAACAATCAGTAGGTTTAAAGAGTTACCGAGCCAGAGAGTCAGAATCAGGATGTTTGTCAACCAGTGTTTCATGTCTGCAGTGAGAGGGGAGGAGAGAGAGGAAGAACACTGAGACTCTGAACCATCTTGACCTTCATCTACATCATCTGTTGGTGAACCGTCAACATGACATCATCCACTGATGGCAAACAGTCTGTGGCTCCCTCTAGTGATCATTGTTAAGCACTTTATTTAGTTTGAATCAGGAAGGAAAATGTGTGATTGGTGGAACCCTGGTAGGAGAACTGCAGCTGTGAACATAAAGTTTTTGAGGAAAAACAGAGCGACTGCCATCAGTACAGAAAGATAGAACAGGATGTCATCAGCAAAAGGGAGAATGTTGTGTTGCCAAATGATGTGACAGAAAGCCAACATTTAAATTGTATTGAGACCCTCGGATTGACCCCTGTGGTACACCACAGCAAACTGGACCTTCTTAGTGTTGAGTATTTGAGTGCTTTTGTCCAAAGACCTCAAACTCATGCTGTGTGTCCACTTGGTGGTGCTGTTTGTCACTGAGTGAGGTTTTTGTCCACAGACTGAGTGTTTTGTGTCACTGTGGGCTTCACAGCACAGTAGTACACAGCAGAGTCTGTCACTGCAGTACTGCTGATCTCCAAATACACACCACGTTTATCTTCAGACAGTTTAGTTGAGAACCTTTTGTCTGATTTCACAGACTCTACTGCTCTTGTTCTGCTCAAAGCTGAGATGAACAGGAGGAACTCTGGTGGTTTTCCTGGATATTGTCGATACCAGAAGAAATAATCACCAGCATCAGCAGTTTTGTGGTATTTGTACTCCAGAGTAGCAGTACTGCCTTCTAAAGTGTCCTCTTGATGGTGGACTGCAGTGAGTTCTTCACAGCTGACACCTGAAGGACACAAACTGTGTTAGAGTAAAAAGAGAGAAAAATGAGCCACATGAAGAAACTCTTGTTGATGTTGAATCCTACCTGTTAGAATTGTTAGTAAAATGAAAAGTGTGTGTGGCAGCAGCATTGTGAGTGGAACTTTCTCTGAATGCTTCCTGTGTTGAACTCTGCTTCCTTCTGGAGTTCAGCAGCAGCTTCGTCTCCTTCCTCAGTCACTTTGTCTGGTTTTTTTCTTTCTTCAGTTGTCGGTTAAACGTCCTCGACCTTCATCTCAGGAAGTGACACTGATGCTGCGTCGCTCTCGTCACAATAAAATGTGTTTGTCTTCAAACACATCAGTGTGTCAAATACAGTAGTGTTAATAGTAATAGTTTTAGTAATAATAGTAGTGCTATGTGACTAAAAAGATTAATCCAGGTTTTGAGTATATTTCTTATTGTTACATGGGAAACAAGGTACCAGTCGATTCAGTAGATTCTCACAAATCCAACAAGACCAAGCATTCATGATATGCACACTCTTAAGGCTATGAAATTGGGCTATTAGTAAAAAAAAAAGTGGAAAAGGGGGTGTTCACAATAATAGTAGCATCTGCTGTTGACGCTACAAACTCAAAACTATTATGTTCAAACTGCTTTTTTATCAATCCTGTGAATCACTAAACTAGTATTTAGTTGTATAACCACAGTTTTTCATGATTTCTTCACATCTGCGAGGCATTAATTTTGTTGGTTTGGAACCAAGATTTTGCTGGTTTACTAGTGTGCTTGGGGTCATTGTCTTGTTGAAAACCCATTTCAAGGGCATGTCCTCTTCAGCATAAGGCAACATGACCTCTTCAAGTATTTTGACATATCCAAACTGATCCATGATACCTGGTATGCGATATATAGGCCCAACACCATAGTAGGAGAAACATGCCCATATCATGATGCTTGCACCACCATGCTTCACTGTCTTCACTGTGAACTGTGGCTTGAATTCAGAGTTTGGGGGTCGTCTCACAAACTATCTGCGGCCCTTGGACCCAAAAAGAACAATTTTACTCTCATCAGTCCACAAAATATTCCTCCATTTCTCTTGAGGCCAGTTGATGTGTTCTTTGGCAAATTGTAACCTCTTCTGCACGTCTTTTATTTAACAGAGGGACTTTGCGGGGGATTCTTGCAAATAAATTAGCTTCACACAGGCGTCTTCTAACTGTCACAGCACTTACAGGTAACTCCAAACTGTCTTTGATCATCCTGGAGCTGATCAATGGGTGAGCCTTTGCCATTCTGGTTATTCTTCTATCCATTTTGATGGTTGTTTTCCGTTTTCTTCCACGCGTCTCTGGTTTTTTGGTCCATTTTAAAGCACTGGAGATCATTGTAGATGAACAGCCTATAATTTTTTGCACCTGCGTATAAGTTTTCCCCTCTCCAATCAACTTTTTAATCAAATTACGCTGTTCTTCTGAACAATGTCTTGAACGTCCCATTTTCCTCAGGCTTTCAAAGAGAAAAGCATGTTCAACAGGTGCTGGCTTCATCCTTAAATAGGGGACACCTGATTCACACCTGTTTGTTCCACAACATTGACGAACTCAGTGACTGAATGCCACACTACTATTATTGTGAACACCCAATTTTCTAATTTTTTTTACTAATAGCCCAATTTCATAGCTTTAAGAGTGTGCATATCATGAATGCTTGGTCCTGTTGGATTTGTGAGAATCTACTGAATCTACTGCTACCATGTTTCCCATGTAACAATAAGAAATATACTCAAAACCTGGATTAATCTTTTTAGTCACATAGCACTACTATTATTCTGAACACTACTGTAGTTCAAAGTATCACAGAGAAATCATTTGGTCCAAATCATCGGCCACATTGTCAACAGTCACATTCTTGTCTCTGGGTCCTCAGACTCGGAGATTAGAGATAACTGGCAAGATGTATCACTCAACTAAAACATGGAGTACTGCAGGGTTCTGTATTCAACCCTCTGCTAGTCTCTCTTTTGATGGCACCTCTTGGACAAATACTGCAGTAATGTGGAATTACGTTTCACTGTTATGCTGAAAACAGGTTATAACCTACTTTTTGCCAGATAAACTGATCAACTGTGATTTTTGATTAGGTGACACTGACTGTTTCTTCTTCCTGGGGAACTTCTGCTTTAGCTGTGAGCCTTAACTCGAACCTCTGAATACTGTCTCTGACCAGTTTATACAGATGCGGCGTGTGGACTTGTGTAGGTGTGGTTGCGACTGTACTAGCGTCCTTGTCTACCTGCCCAGTCTTTACCTGGCTGCTTCCCCTTCCAACACTCTCTTGACATGTGTCCACTAACCCCACATTTAAAACAGTGGTCACACTGATCTCCATTGTTAGTGGACTGACTGCTTCTGCAGACACGTCTCCCCCTCACTTTTGGGGTGTGGGCGGGCCATGGAGACCCACTTATAGCCTTCTTGAGCTCCTCCATTTCACCTTTCAGTTGTGTGACAATGTCCAGGAGCTCTGACTCTGGGTGAAAAACTGTCTTTTGGGCATTAGGGGTTTTACCTTTTTGTCGGGGGGGGGGGTGGCGGGCGCTCTTGTCTTTACACACTTCCCACCGCAGCCTCCAGACTGGCTGCTGTGCTTGTTGTAGATATCAGTAGCTCATCTGTGACAGCAGGATCCTCCAGGTGGTGCTTAAATTGATACTTTCCATCCCTATATGGAAATGTTTTATTGAAAAATTATATACATTTTATATGTTTTAACTGATTTATATGTTGATCCTATATGGTGTAAAATCTCCCTATACAAGTTTCATGTATTTTTAAAATAACGTGTGTCATATATGTCAAATATAACATATGACATGTATGTTGTATATATGTTTTATATATAAAAGTCTATCGTACCCTTTATAGAGTATCAAATTTGTACGAGATTTGTGCATTCTCAGATATGTGAAAATATATCTTTAAAGAGGCCACTGATTCAGATCAATGACTTGCAGCATTGCAGCAGAGTCAATTATGACACTGGCCAATATGAATCTAAACTACTCTAAAGTTCACTTTAGAGTGGACAGCAGCGCTTTTTCACATGTTTTGAACCCTGCGGCTTAAACAACTGAAATACGTCAATTAATGCATTGAGTGGCAGATTAAAAGAGCATTAAATCAGAAGTGCCTGACTCCGTGGTATAACTCACAAACTCGCAGCTTAAAGCAGATAACCCGTAAGTTGGAGAGGAAATGGCGTCTCACTATTTTAGAAGATCTTCACTTAGCCTGGAAAAAGAGTCTGTTGCTCTATAAAAAAGCCCTCCGTAAAACTTTTATTAGCAAAGAAAGTCATGAAGTCATTACTAGTTAAAGTTAAAGGAATACTCGGCTCAACAGAGCTCTGACTCTGTCAGCCTGGCTACAGTGCTGAAAAAAACCTGGGGTTGTTCTTATTTTCTTCAATACGTGATGAGTAGTAAGATGTCCTAGCTTTACGGAGGGCTTTTTTATAGAGCAACAGACGTTTTGTCTGTCGCTGTAACTAGGTTTAAGGATATGATTCCTTCTTTATGTTCTCCAATGCCATATACCAACACAGGGCAGAGTAGCTACCTAAACTCTGTGAGTGAGATAGATTATCTCGTCAATGGACCTTATTGTGGTGGAGGGTGGACTTTTTTCTGGTTCCGGAGCACAGCGGTGTTCTGCTGTATCTGTTAGCTGTTTGAACTGAGCTGTTTGAGTTCTTTGAATTAACAGTCTTTTTCAAGACTTTTTTACTTTTTTTTACTTTTTCACCGTGCTCCAACGCCTAAAGAAGACCTCTAACGGTCGAAGCATCGCGACGGAGCTCTTTTATCAGCTAACCTTCATCAGCGTTGGCAAGCTAACTAGCTTGCTAACGCTTTCGTTTTTATTTTTATTTTATTTTTTAGCACTGTTGTCGTGCTGCTCCACAGCCTGCCTAGTGGATTTTTATTTTATTTTAGCACTGTTGTCGTGCGTTACCTGTGCTGCTCCACAGCCTGTCCAGTGGATTTTTATTTTATTTTTTAGCACTGTTGTCGTGCGTTACCTGTGCTGCTCCACAGCCTGGTCAGTGGATTTTTATTTTATTTTTTGGCGCTGTTGTCGTGCGTTGCCTGTGCTGCTCCACAGCCTGTTCAGTGGATTTTTATTTTATTTTTTAGCACTGTTGTCGTGCGTTGCCTGTGCTGTTCCACAGCCTGTCCAGTGGATTTTTATTTTATTTTTTACCACTGTTGTCGTGCGTTACCTGTGCTGCTCCACAACCTGTCTAGTGGATTTTTATTTTGTTTTAGCACTGTTGTACGTTACCTGTGCTGCTCCACAGCCTGTCCAGTGGATTTTTATTTTGTTTTAGCACTGTTGTCGTGCGTTACCTGTGCTGCTCCACAGCCTGTCTAGTGGATTTTTATTTTGTTTTAGCACTGTTGTTGTGCGTTACCTGTGCTGCTCCACAGCCTGTCCAGTGGATTTTTATTTTATTTTAGCACTGTTGTCGTGCGTTACCTGTGCTGCTCCACAGCCTGTCTAGTGGATTTTTATTTTATTTTAGCACTGTTGTCGTGCGTTACCTGTGCTGCTCCACAGCCTGTCTAGTGGATTTTTATTTTATTTTAGCACTGTTGTCGTGCGTTACCTGTGCTGCTCCACAGCCTGTCTAGTGGATTTTTATTTTATTTTAGCACTGTTGTCGTGCGTTACCTGTGCTGCTCCACAGCCTGTCTAGTGGATTTTTATTTTATTTTAGCACTGTTGTCGTGCGTTACCTGTGCTGCTCCACAGCCTGTCCAGTGGATTTTTATTTTTATTTTATTTTATTTTTTAGCACTGTTGTTGTGCGTTACCTGTGCTGCTCCACAGCCTGTCCAGTGGATTTTTATTTTTATTTTATTTTATTTTTTAGCACTGTTGTTGTGCGTTACCTGTGCTGCTCCACAGCCTGTCTAGTGGATTTTTATTTTATTTTAGCACTGTTGTCGTGCGTTACCTGTGCTGCTCCACAGCCTGTCTAGTGGATTTTTATTTTATTTTAGCACTGTTGTCGTGCGTTACCTGTGCTGCTCCACAGCCTGTCTAGTGGATTTTATTTTATTTTAGCACTGTTGTTGTGCGTTACCTGTGCTGCTCCACAGCCTGTCTAGTGGATTTTATTTTATTTTAGCACTGTTGTCGTGCGTTACCTGTGCTGCTCCACAGCCTGTCTAGTGGATTTTTATTTTATTTTAGCACTGTTGTCGTGCGTTACCTGTGCTGCTCCACAGCCTGTCCAGTGGATTTTTATTTTTATTTTATTTTATTTTTTAGCACTGTTGTTGTGCGTTACCTGTGCTGCTCCACAGTCTGTCCAGTGGATTTTTATTTTTATTTTATTTTATTTTTTAGCACTGTTGTTGTGCGTTACCTGTGCTGCTCCACAGCCTGTCTAGTGGATTTTTATTTTATTTTAGCACTGTTGTCGTGCGTTACCTGTGCTGCTCCACAGCCTGTCTAGTGTCGGATTCCCTGTTTGGGAATCCGCTAGCTTAGCGTAGCTACTAGCTCTTAGCCGTTTTAGCATGGCGGCTTCTCCTGTCTCTCCCGTACTTTTCTGCTCTGGGTGTGAAATGTTTAGTTATTCCTCGGCCTCTTTTAGCAGTAACGGTACATGTAATAAGTGCAGCTTATTCGTAGCTTTGGAGGCCAGGCTGGGCGAATTGGAGGCTCGGCTCCGCACCGTGGAAAATTCTACAGCTAGCCAGGCCCCTGTAGTCGGTGCGGACCAAGGTAGCTTAGCCGCCGTTAGTTCCCCCCTGGCAGACCCCGTGCAGTCGGGAAGGCAGGCTGACTGGGTGACTGTGAGGAGGAAGCGTAGCCCTAAACAGAAGCCCCGTGTACACCGTCAACCCGTTCACATCTCTAACCGTTTTTCCCCACTCGACGATACACTCGCCGAGGATCAAACTCTGGTTATTGGCGACTCTGTTTTGAGAAATGTGAAGTTAGCGACACCAGCAACCATTGTCAATTGTCTTCCGGGGGCCAGAGCAGGCGACATCGAAGGACATTTGAAATTGCTGGCTAAGGCTAAGCGTAAATTTGGTAAGATTGTAATTCACGTCGGCAGTAATGACACCCGGTTACGCCAATCGGAGGTCACTAAAATTAACATTGAATCGGTGTGTAACTTTGCAAAAACAATGTCGGACTCTGTTGTTTTCTCTGGGCCCCTCCCCAATCAGACCGGGAGTGACATGTTTAGCCGCATATTCTCCTTGAATTGCTGGCTGTCTGAGTGGTGTCCAAAAAATGAGGTGGGCTTCATTGATAATTGGCAAAGCTTCTGTCTGGGGAAAACCTGGTCTTGTTAGGAGAGACGGCATCCATCCCACTTTAGAGGGAGCAGCTCTCATTTCTAGAAATCTGGCCAATTTTTTGGGATCCTCCAAACTGTGACTGTCTAGCGTTGGGACCAGGAGGCAGAGCTGTGGTCTTATACACCTCTCTGCAGCTTCTCTCCCCCTGCCATCCCCCTATTACTCCATCCCCGTAGAGACGGTGCCTGCTCCCAGACCACCAATAACTAGCAAAAATCTATTTAAGCATAAAAATTCAAAAAGAAAAAATAATATAGCACCTTCAATTGCACCACAGACTAAAACAGTTAAATGTGGTCTATTAAACATTAGGTCTCTTTCTTCTAAGTCCCTGTTGGTAAATGATATAATAATTGATCAACGTATTGATTTATTCTGCCTAACAGAAACTTGGTTACAGCAGGATGAATATGTTAGTTTAAATGAGTCAACACCCCCGAGTCACACTAACTGTCAGAATGCTCGTAGCACGGGCCGGGGCGGAGGATTAGCAGCAATCTTCCATTCCAGCTTATTAATTAATCAAAAACCTAGACAGAGCTTTAATTCATTTGAAAGCTTGTCTCTTAGTCTTGTCCATCCAAATTGGAAGTCCCAAAAACCAGTTTTATTTGTTATTATCTATCGTCCTCCTGGTCGTTACTGTGAGTTTCTCTGTGAATTTTCAGACCTTTTGTCTGACTTAGTGCTTAGCTCAGATAAGATAATTATAGTGGGCGATTTTAACATCCACACAGATGCTGAGAATGACAGCCTCAACACTGCATTTAATCTATTATTAGACTCTATCGGCTTTGCTCAAAAAGTAAATGAGTCCACCCACCACTTTAATCATATTTTAGATCTTGTTCTGACTTATGGTATGGAAATAGAAGACTTAACAGTATTCCCTGAAAACTCCCTTTTGTCTGATCATTTTTTAATAACATTTACATTTACTCTGATGGACTACCCTGCAGTGGGGAATAAGTTTCATTACACTAGAAGTCTTTCAGAAAGCGCTGTAACTAGGTTTAAGGATATGATTCCTTCTTTATGTTCTCTAATGTCATATACCAACACAGAGCAGAGTAGCTACCTAAACTCTGTAAGGGAGTTAGAGTATCTTGTCAATAGTTTTACATCCTCATTGAAGACAACTTTGGATGCTGTAGCTCCTCTGAAAAAGAGAGCTTTAAATCAGAAGTGTCTGACTCCGTGGTATAACTCACAAACTCGTAGCTTAAAGCAGATAACCCGTAAGTTGGAGAGGAAATGGCGTCTCACTAATTTAGAAGATCTTCACTTAGCCTGGAAAAAGAGTTTGTTGCTCTATAAGAAAGCCCTTTGTGAAGCTAGGACATCTTTCTACTCATCACTAATTGAAGAAAATAAGAACAACCCCAGGTTTCTTTTCAGCACTGTAGCCAGGCTGACAAAGAGTCAGAGCTCTATTGAGCTGAGTATTCCATTAACTTTAACTAGTAATGACTTCATGACTTTCTTTGCTAACAAAATTTTGACTATTAGAGAAAAAATTACTCATAACCATCCCAAAGATGTATCGTTATCTTTGGCTGCTTTCAGTGATGCCGGTATTTATTTAGACTCTTTCTCTCCGATTGTTCTGTCTGAGTTATTTTCATTAGTTACTTCATCCAAACCATCAACATGCTTATTAGACCCCATTCCTGCCAGGCTGCTCAAGGAAGTCCTACCATTATTTAATGCTTCAATCTTAAATATGATCAATCTATCTTTGTTAGTTGGTTATGTACCACAGGCCTTTAAGGTGGCAGTAATTAAACCATTACTTAAAAAGCCATCACTTGACCCAGCTATCTTAGCTAATTATAGGCCAATCTCCAACCTTCCTTTTCTCTCAAAGATTCTTGAGAGGGTAGTTGTAAAACAGCTAACTGATCACCTGCAGAGGAATGGTCTATTTGAAGAGTTTCAGTCAGGTTTTAGAATTCATCATAGTACAGAAACAGCATTAGTGAAGGTTACAAATGATCTTCTTATGGCTTCGGACAGTGGACTTATCTCTGTGCTTGTTCTGTTGGACCTCAGTGCTGCTTTTGATACTGTTGACCATAAAATTTTATTACAGAGATTAGAGCATGTCATAGGTATTAAAGGCATTGCGCTGCGGTGGTTTGAATCATATTTGTCTAATAGATTACAGTTTGTTCATGTAAATGGGGAATCTTCTTCACAGACTAAAGTTAATTATGGAGTTCCACAAGGTTCTGTGCTAGGACCAATTTTATTCACTTTATACATGCTTCCCTTGGGCAGTATTATTAGACGGTATTGCTTAAATTTTCATTGTTACGCAGATGATACCCAGCTTTATCTATCCATGAAGCCAGAGGATACGCACCAATTAGCTAAACTGCAGGATTGTCTTACAGACATAAAGACATGGATGACCTCTAATTTCCTGCTTTTAAACTCAGATAAAACTGAAGTTATTGTACTTGGCCCCACAAATCTTAGAAGCATGGTGTCTAACCAGATCGTTACTCTGGATGGCATTTCCCTGATCTCTAGTAATACTGTGAGAAATCTTGGAGTTATTTTTGATCAGGATATGTCATTCAAAGCGCATATTAAACAAATATGTAGGACTGCCTTTTTGCATTTACGCAATATCTCTAAAATCAGAAAGGTCTTGTCTCAGAGTGATGCTGAAAAACTAATTCATGCATTTGTTTCCTCTAGGCTGGACTATTGTAATTCATTATTATCAGGTTGTCCTAAAAGTTCCCTAAAAAGCCTTCAGTTGGTTCAGAATGCTGCAGCTAGAGTACTGATGGGGACTAGCAGGAGAGAGCATATCTCACCCGTGTTGGCCTCCCTTCATTGGCTTCCTGTTAATGCTAGAATAGAATTTAAAATTCTTCTTCTTACTTATAAGGTTTTGAATAATCAGGTCCCATCTTATTTTAGGGACCTCGTAGTACCATATTACCCCATTAGAGCGCTTCGCTCTCAGACTGCGGGCTTACTTGTAGTTCCTAGAGTTTGTAAGAGTAGAATGGGAGGCAGAGCCTTCAGCTTTCAGGCTCCTCTCCTGTGGAACCAGCTCCCAATTCAGATCAGGGAGACAGATACCCTCTCTACTTTTAAGATTAGGCTTAAAACTTTCCTTTTCGCTAAGGCTTATAGTTAGGGCTGGATCGGGTGACCCTGGACCATCCCTTGGTTATGTTGCTTTAGACGTAGACTGTGTTTCATAATTATTGTATGGCCTTGCCTTGCAATGTGGAGCGCCTTGGGGCAACTGTTTGTTGTGATTTGGCGCTATACAAGAAAAAAGTTGATTGATTGATTGAATAGTTTTATATCCTCATTGAGGACAACTTTGGATGCTGTAGCTCCTCTGAAAAAGAGAGCCTTAAATCAGAAGTGCCTGAGTCCGTGGTATAACTCACAAACTCGCAGCTTAAAGCAGATAACCCGTAAGTTGGAGAGGAAATGGCGACTCACTAATTTAGAAGATCTTCACTTAGCCTGGAAAAAGAGTCTGTTGCTCTATAAAAAAGCCCTCCATAAAGCTGGGACATCTTACTACTCATCACTAATTGAAGAAAATAAGAACAACCCCAGGTTTCTTTTCAGCACTGTAGCCAGGCTGACAAAGAGTCAGAACTCTATTGAGCCGAGTATTGCTTTAACTTTAACTAGTAATGACTTCATGACTTTCTTTGCTAATAAAATTTTAACTATTAGAGAAAAAATTACTCATAACCATCCCAAAGACATATCGTTATCTTTGGCTGCTTTCAGTGATGCCGGTATTTGGTTAGACTCTTTCTCTCCGATTGTTCTGTCTGAGTTATTTTCATTAGTTATTTCCTCCAAACCATCAACATGTCTATTAGACCCCATTCCTACCAGGCTGCTCAAGGAAGCCCTTGCATTAATTAATGCTTCGATCTTAAATATGATCAATCTATCTTTATTAGTTGGCTATGTACCACAGGCTTTTAAGGTGGCAGTAATTAAACCATTACTTAAAAAGCCATCACTTGACCCAGCTATCTTAGCTAATTATAGGCCAATCTCCAACCTTCCTTTTCTCTCAAACATTCTTGAAAGGGTAGTTGTAAAACGGCTAACTGATCATCTGCAGAGGAATCGTCTATTTCAGGGGTGGGCAATCATGTGCCATAAAGAGCCGAGACACTGCAGGTTTTCCGTGCAACCAATCGCCTCAGCAGGTGATTTCATTAATGATCAGGTGTCTCAGCAGGTGATTTCATTGACAACCAGGTGTTTTGTTCAGAGCAGAAGCTCATCAGCAACCCACCTGCTGAGGTGATTGGTTACATGGAAAACCTGCAGTGTCTCGGCCCTCGATGCCCACCCCTGGTCTATTTGAAGAGTTTCAGTCAGGTTTCAGAATTCATCATAGTACAGAAACAGCATTAGTGAAGGTTACAAATGATCTTCTTATGGCCTCGGACAGTGGACTCATCTCTGTGCTTGTTCTGTTAGACCTCAGTGCTGCTTTTGATACTGTTGACCGTAGAATTTTATTACAGAGATTAGAGCATGCCATAGGTATTAAAGGCACTACGCTGCAGTGGTTTGAATCATATTTATCTAATAGATTACAATTTGTTCATGTAAATGGGGAGTCTTCTTCACAGACTAAGGTTAATTATGGAGTTCCACAAGGTTCTGTGCTAGGACCAATTTTATTCACTTTATACATGCTTCCCTTAGGCAGTATTATTAGAAAGCATTGCTTAAATTTTCATTGTTACGCAGATGATACCCAGCTTTATCTATCCATGAAGCCAGAGGTCAGACACCAATTAGTTAAACTGCAGGAATGTCTTACAGACATAAAGACATGGATGACCTCTAATTTCCTGCTTTTAAATTCAGATAAAACTGAAGTTATTGTACTTGGCCCCACAAATCTTAGAAACATGGTGTCTAACCAGATCCTTACTCTGGATGGCATTACCCTGACCAAGGGCTGGACTGGGGAAATTTTTCAGGCCAGCCATTTTTAACCAAGACCAGGCCACCACCAGGTATCAAAGGGGAAAAAAATTAAGCCTGCTGTGACAGTGTTTTTTTTTTTTTTTTTTTTGGTCCCTTAACCGATCAATGTGCACCAATACTAAATACTATATACTTAATACTATAAGAAACATTATGAAAAGTTCTCCCGAAATACAGTTATCATAGGCTTATCAAAAGTACGATCTATTGTCAGTAGGTCACATTACTTTTTAGACATAATAAGCCATCATTTCATTCAGCCTTGTTACTTAAATTTAGAAATAGAAATTATATGAAAACATTTGTTATAGAAATACTGTAGGCTATACGATAAATAATATATCATTACTTGTGTGATACAATTCATCATATAAAGCAAGAAATGACTGGATGACTGGACCAATGACTGGATACAAAGGTTGAACTTTTGAACCTGCAATACACAAAAAGGCCACAAGTTGTCTATCTCACTACAAGCTTCAAGTAACATCAAGGATTTATTTTATTACCAATTTGTGTTACTAATCAACTTAGAGAATGACTCTCAATTTAAAGTAAAATATTAGGTATGTGAAATTATGCCAGGTCTTGGGAAAATACATTTTAGACAGGGACGCCGTTATACCACGCCACTGCACCACAGACTGTGCAGAACAGCATACTTCGTATAACCGATGCACGACCGTCACACAAATAGAATAAAGAATAAAGAAACAACCTGGCGGCGACAGCATGGTAGCTAGCCATGCACACCATTTGCACAGGTTACATTGCTAGGCTAGGTTACGTGACTGGCAGAGTTAGCACAAACGAAAATAATATCCAACCTTAATTCATATCTGAGTGACCCAGTTAGACAGCACTTTACTTCGGACCAGAAGATCAGAATGTCTCTCTCACACACAGATGTCTGATTTATGAACAAGTTAGGTTGCTGTTCATTAATTAATAGCTGAAGTTAACCTTCACTTACCATCATGGCCGTAGTGGTCCCCGCCTCACTTTATAGTCACCCTTTCTTGACTTCAATGAAAATATATACTTGTTTTATAAAAAGTAAAATAAAGACCTCTTTCTTGACCTCATATTTAACTGTTGACAGCACTGTAACAGTAAAACTTGTAATTTCTAACCTACACTGTTAATAAATGTAACTATTAAATTCTTTCTAACATTTAAATTTTCTCTAAACATTTTACTTGTCGAAATTATTATTATTTTAAGTAGTATTAGTAGTTATAGTAAAAAAAAAAAGGCTTCAAAACTGGACCTTTAATCTAGGGGTGTTGTGAGGGGGGCACATCCCTGCCCCATGCCCCCATTCCATCTGGATTCGCCCCTGCTTTGGCGTTTGAGCACAAAAAATGGATAACATTTATTTATGCAGAAAACATGACCAGATTTACAGGTAAGAAAGTTTTATTGCGTTTTCACATCATATGGTTCTCAGAAAGAGAGTTTAGGTGCATTTGAGTGGAAAATAGTGTTAGTTGTTGACACGTCGCGGAGGATCAGCTGTTTTAATGAGCAGATACGGAGCGGCTCAACTCAGAATTCTAAATAAAGGAGGAACAAAAGCGTAAAAATGTCTTTGTAAAGCTCAGTGCGGGTGTGCTTTACCGCGCTTTAAGAGGTGATGACGAGTCGTAACTGCTACAAAAAAAAAAAAAAAACGCGGATGAAAAACTCACAGCTTCCCTCACTTTGAAAAAAAAAAAAAAAAAAATCCGCAGGAGGCCATCAGGCCAGTGGGCAAATGCCCGGTGTGCAGTACTATCAGTCCAGCGGTGCCCTGACCTCTAGTAATACTGTGAGAAATCTTGGAGTCATTTTTGATCAGGATATGTCATTCAATGCGCATATTAAGCAAATATGTAGGACTGCTTTTTTGCATTTGCGCAATATCTCTAAAATTAGAAAGGTCTTGTCTCAGAGTGATGCTGAAAAACTAATTCATGCATTTATTTCCTCTAGGCTGGACTATTGTAATTCATTATTATCAGGTTGTCCTAAAAGTTCCCTGAAAAGCCTTCAGTTAATTCAAAATGCTGCAGCTAGAGTGCTGACGGGGACTAGAAGGAGAGAGCATATCTCACCCATATTGGCCTCTCTTCATTGGCTTCCTGTTAATTCTAGAATAGAATTTTAAATTCTTCTTCTTACTTATAAGGTTTTGAATAATCAGGTCCCATCTTACCTTAGGGACCTCATAGTACCATATCACCCCAATAGAGCGCTTCGCTCTCAGACTGCAGGCTTACTTGTAGTTCCTAGGGTTTGTAAGAGTAGAATGGGAGGCAGAGCCTTCAGCTTTCAGGCTCCTCTCCTGTGGAACCAGCTCCCAATTCAGATCAGGGAGACAGACACCCTCTCTACTTTTAAGATTAGGCTTAAAACTTTCCTTTTTGCTAAAGCTTATAGTTAGGGCTGGATCAGGTGACCCTGAACCATCCCTTAGTTATGCTGCTATAGACTTAGACTGCTGGGGGGTTCCCATGATGCACTGTTTCTTTCTCTTTTTGCTCTGTATGCACCACTCTGCATTTAATCATTAGTGATTGATCTCTGCTCCCCTCCACAGCATGTCTTTTTCCTGGTTCTCTCCCTCAGCCCCAACCAGTCCCAGCAGAAGACTGCCCCTCCCTGAGCCTGGTTCTGCTGGAGGTTTCTTCCTGTTAAAAGGGAGTTTTTCCTTCCCACTGTCGCCAAGTGCTTGCTCACAGGGGGTCGTTTTGACCGTTGGGGTTTTTCTGTAATTATTGTATGGCTTTGCCTTACAATATAAAGCACCTTGGGGCAACTGTTTGTTGAGATTTGGCGCTAAATAAATAAAATTGATTTGATTAAAAGACACATTAGCAAATATACATTCTTTCCTGTTTGTCTCAGTGAGATTCATCTGAAGAAATAAAGCGTCCTTTTTTATCTTAAATGGTGAAGAACATCAATCAATCAATCAATCAGCTTTTTTCTTATATAGCGCCAAATCACAACAAACAGTTGCCCCAAGGCGCTCCACATTTTAAGGCAAGGCCATACAATAATTATGAAAAACCCCAACGGTCAAAACGACCCCCTATGAGCAAGCACTTGGCCACAGTGGGAAGGAAAAACTCCCTTTTAACAGGAAGAAACCTCCAGCAGAACCAGGCTCAGGGAGGGGCAGTCTTCTGCTGAGACTGGTTGGGGCTGAGGGAAAGAACCAGGAAAAAGACATGCCGAGAAGGGGGGCAGAGATCGATCACTAATGATTAAATGCAGAGTGATGCATACGGAGCAAAAAGAGAAAGAAACAGTGCATCATGGGAACCCCCCCACAGTCTACGTCTAAAGCAACATAACCAAGGGATGGTCCAGGGTCACCCGATCCAGCCCTAACTATAAGCCTTAGCGAAAAGGAAAGTTTTAAGCCTAATCTTAAAAGTAGAGAGGGTATCTGTCTCCCTGATCTGAATTGGGAGCTGGTTCCACAGGAGAGGAGCCTGAAAGCTGAAGGCTCTGCCTCCCATTCTACTCTTACAAACCCTAGGAACCACAAGTAAGCCCGCAGTCTGAGAGCGAAGCGCTCTAATGGGGTAATATGGTACTACGAGGTCCCTAAGATAAGATGGGACCTGATTATTCAAAACCTTATAAGTAAGAAGAAGAATTTTAAATTCTATTCTAGAATTAACAGGAAGCCAATGAAGAGAGGCCAACATGGGTGAGATATGCTCTCTCCTGCTAGTCCCCGTCAGTACTCTAGCTGCAGCATTCTGAACCAACTGAAGGCTTTTTAGGGAACTTTTAGGACAACCTGATAATAATAATTACAATAGTCCAGCCTAGAGGAAATAAATGCATGAATTAGTTTTTCAGCATCACTCTGAGACAAGACCTTTCTGATTTTAGAGATATTGCGTAAATGCAAAAAGGCAGTCCTACATATTTAATATGCGCTTTGAATGACATATCCTGATCAAAAATGACTCCAAGATTTCTCACAGTATTACTAGAGGTCAGGGTAATGCCATCCAGAGTAAGGATCTGGTTAGACACCATGTTTCTAAGATTTGTGGGGCCAAGTATAATAACTTCAGTTTTATCTGAGTTTAAAAGCAGGAAATTAGAGGTCATCCATGTCTTTATGTCTGTAAGACAATCCTGCAGTTTAGCTAATTGGTGTGTGTCCTCTGGCTTCATGGATAGATAAAGCTGGGTATCATCTGCGTAACAATGAAAATTTAAGCAATACCGTCTAATAATACTGCCTAAGGGAAGCATGTATAAAGTGAATAAAATTGGTCCTAGCACAGAACCTTGTAGAACTCCATAATTAACTTTAGTCTGTGAAGAAGACTCCCCATTTACATGAACAAATTGTAATCTATTAGACAAATATGATTCAAACCACCGCAGCGCAGTGCCTTTAATACCTATGGCATGCTCTAATCTCTGTAATAAAATTTTATGGTCAACAGTATCAAAAGCAGCACTGAGGTCTAACAGAACAAGCACAGAGATGAGTCCACTGTCCGAGGCCATAAGAAGATCATTTGTAACCTTCACTAATGCTGTTTCTGTACTATGATGAATTCTAAAACCTGACTGAAACTCTTCAAATAGACCATTCCTCTGCAGATGATCAGTTAGCTGTTTTACAACTACCCTTTCAAGAATTTTTGAGAGAAAAGGAAGGTTGGAGATTGGCCTATAATTAGCTAAGATAGCTGGGTCAAGTGATGGCTTTTTAAGTAATGGTTTAATTACTGCCACCTTAAAAGCCTGTGGTACATAGCCAACTAACAAAGATAGATTGATCATATTTAAGATCGAAGCATTAAATAATGGTAGGGCTTCCTTGAGCAGCCTGGTAGGAATGGGGTCTAATAAACATGTTGATGGTTTGGATGAAGTAACTAATGAAAATAACTCAGACAGAACAATCGGAGAGAAAGAGTCTAACCAAATACCGGCATCACTGAAAGCAGCCAAAGATAACGATACGTCTTTGGGATGGTTATGAGTAATTTTTTCTCTAATAGTTAACATTTTGTTAGCAAAGAAAGTCATGAAGTCATTACTAGTTAAAGTTAATGGAATACTCAGCTCAATAGAGCTCTGACTCTTTGTCAGCCTGGCTACAGTGCTGAAAAGAAACCTGGGGTTGTTCTTATTTTCTTCAATTAGTGATGAGTAGAAAGATGTCCTAGCTTTACGGAGGGCTTTTTTATAGAGCAACAGACTCTTTTTCCAGGCTAAGTGAAGATCTTCTAAATTAGTGAGACGCCATTTCCTCTCCAACTTACGGGTTATCTGCTTTAAGCTACGAGTTTGTGAGTTATACCACGGAGTCAGGCACTTCTGATTTAAAGCTCTCTTTTTTTAGAGGAGCTACAGCATCCAAAGTTGTCTTCAATGAGGATGTAAAACTATTGACGAGATACTCTATCTCACCTACAGAGTTTAGGTAGCTACTCTGCACTGTGTTGGTATATGGCATTAGAGAACATAAAGAAGGAATCATATCCTTAAACCTAGTTACAACGCTTTCTGAAAGACTTCTAGTGTAATGAAACTTATTCCCCACTGCTGGGTAGTCCATCAGAGTAAATGTAAATGTTATTAAGAAATGATCAGACAGAAGGGAGTTTTCAGGGAATACTGTTAAGTCTTCTATTTCCATACCATAAGTCAGAACAAGATCTAAGATATGATTAAAGTGGTGGGTGGACTCATTTACTTTTTGAGCCAAGCCAATAGAGTCTAATAATAGATTAAATGCAGTGTTGAGGCTGTCATTCTTATCTTATCTGAGCTAAGCACTAAGTCAGACAAAAGGTCTGAAAATTCACAGAGAAACTCACAGTAACGACCAGGTGGACGATAGATAATAACAAATAAAACTGGTTTTTGGGACTTCCAATTTGGATGGACAAGACTAAGAGTCAAGCTTTCAAATGAATTAAAGCTCTGTCTGGGTTTTTGATTAATTAATAAGCTGGAATGGAAGATTGCTGCTAATCCTCCGCCCCGGCCCGTGCTACGAGCATTCTGACAGTTAGTGTGACTCGGGGGTGTTGACTCATTTAAACTAACATATTCATCCCGCTGTAACCAGGTTTCTGTAAGGCAGAATAAATCAATATGTTGATCAATTATTATATCATTTACCAACAGGGACTTAGAAGAGAGAGACCTAATGTTTAATAGACCACATTTAACTGTTTTAGTCTGTGGTGCAGTTGAAGGTGCTATATTATTTTTTCTTTTTGAATTTTTATGCTTAAATAGATTTTTGCTGGTTATTGGTGGTCTGGGAGCAGGCACCGTCTCTACGGGGATGGGGTAATGAGGGGATGGCAGGGGGAGAGAAGCTGCAGAGAGGTGTGTAAGACTACAACTCTGCTTCCTGGTCCCAACCCTGGATAGTCACGGTTTGGAGGATTTAAGAAAATTGGCCAGATTTCTAGAAATGAGAGCTGCTCCATCCAAAGTGGGATGGATGCCGTCTCTCCTAACAAGACCAGGTTTTCCCCAGAAGCTTTGCCAATTATCTATGAAGTCCACCTCATTTTTTGGACACCACTCAGACAGCCAGCAATTCAAGGAGAACATGCGGCTAAACATGTCACTCCCGGTCCGATTGGGGAGGGGCCCAGAGAAAACTACAGAGTCCGACATTGTTTTTGCAAAGTTACACACCGATTTAATGTTAATTTTAGTGACCTCCGATTGGCGTAACCGGGTGTCATTACTGCCGACGTGAATTACAATCTTACCAAATTTACGCTTAGCCTTAGCCAGCAGTTTCAAATTTCCTTCAATGTCGCCTGCTCTGGCCCCCGGAAGACAATTGACTATGGTTGCTGGTGTCGCTAACTTCACATTTCTCAAAACAGAGTCGCCAATAACCAGAGTTTGTTCCTCGGCGGGTGTGTCGTCGAGTGGGGAAAAACGGTTAGAGATGTGAACGGGTTGGCGGTGTACACGGGGCTTCTGTTTAGGGCTACGCTTCCTCCTCACAGTCACCCAGTCGGCCTGCTTTCCCGGCTGCTCAGGATCTGCCAGGGGGTAACTAACGGCGGCTAAGCTACCTTGGTCCGCACCGACTACAGGGGCCTGGCTAGCTGTAGAATTTTCCACGGTGCGGAGCCGAGTCTCCAATTCGCCCAGCCTGGCCTCCAAAGCTACGAATAAGCTACAGTTATTACAAGTACCGTTACTGCTAAAGGAGGCCGAGGAATAACTAAACATTTCACACCCAGAGCAGAAAAGTGCGGGAGAGACAGGAGAAGCCGCCATGCTAAATCGGCTAAGAGCTAGTAGCTACGCTAAGCTAGCGGATTCCTAAAAACACGCAAAGTGAATAATGTGTAAATAATTTAGAGGTGATTCAGCAGAAGGAGTGCTTTAGTTAAGGCACGTAAAGATTACACTGGCAAACAAATCGTAATCTAGATAACTAGATCAATCTAACTGCGCAGATTAAACAGCTAACAGATACAGAAAAACACCGCACTTGTCTTGCTTCAGTGCGCACACACAGTGATCCATTACCAAGATATTAAATCAACATACTTTTACATACAACAGACATCAACATACAGACATACTTTTATAGCAAGGAGCTGTTTTATCAAGCTATAAAAAAATTAAAAATAATTACCTTAAGCTGCTCAAAATACATCCCACATGGAGCAGGAAAGAGAGGAAAAAAAGTGTCCAGATGAAACAGTCCTCTGTGATGCCAGAAGTGATTATAAGTGTTTTCAACATCCAAGGTTTGGCAGAAAATGATTACTCCTGTTGTGTGGGCCGCTGAAGAGGAGGTACTGCTGGCCCACCACCACCAGATGGCGCCCTGCTTGAAGTGCTGGCTTCAAGCACGAGAGGGCGTCATAGCAACCAGGAGTGACAGCTGTCACTCGTCATCAGCACCAGCTGTCACTCATCCACATCACCACCACTTAAAGGCCGGACTGCAACTCCACCTCCCCGCCGAGAAATCAGCTACCTTGGAGGTAATTTCTCTGCTGACTTAAAACTGAATAATAGTCTGAACTCTTTTGCAGCCATTTTCCTGTGGTGTTTCCTTATCTGCTGGATTGGCATTTGGTGTGATTAGCCACAGCTTCGCCTCACATCCCAACCAGATAAGTGGTTAAACAGGAGCTGCACAAGTGTGTGAGTGGAGGTGGAGGTGCTCCCTCCCAAAAGAACACAGACTGTGGGATTACTGAGTGTGCGTACTCACACTCACCTGTGCTGTTTTTGTTCTCTGCCAGCAGTACCAGGTCTGACAGCTGGAGACGGTGACCACCTGGGGACCCAGGACTTGGCGGCTCCGGTGTTCTTCAGGTCACTTGGCGGTGAGGGCCGTGTGGGATCCGGCAAGGTTCTGGACGGGCGTCTCCTATCCTCAAGCCTGCCCACACATCACCCAACGTGTAATTGACTGTAGTTCCAAACTTCTTGTTGTCTGTATTCCGTTGTGCACAATTTACAACATTAAATTGTTACTGTTTGGCTTATCCATTGCCCGTTCATTTACGCCCCCTATTGTGGGTCCGTGTTCCTACACTTTCACAACAACTCCACTACAAAATATATAGAGTCCAGCGCACAGAGCAGGTGCAATTGTATGCGCAAGAGGAGGAGCCGCTCCAAAAATAGCTTCTCGGGTCCTGCGAAGGTGCCAGGCGCACGGATAATGGACTTTTTGCAGACTCGTAAGCACCACGCAAATGTCTCTAAGCCGTCGCAGTAACTCGAACACAAACTGTGCCACGCTGTTGTTGCTAAATTTTGAACATCTTGAAATTAGCGCCATGCTCAGAGAGGAGCCTCGTTAACTGAAGATAATGCCTCTAAGAGCCACTCTGAGCCACTAATGCCACGATAGCTCACGAAACAAAAAAAACAGGGTGCGTGGCTCCTTCTTCACTCGGTGGGACCGAGGCTTGACACTGATCAGGACTGAAGTGGAACAACATGAGACTCCCTCTAGTGGTGGTTGTGTCGTGTTTTTGCACACTGGCTCCCTCTAGTGGTGGTTGTGTAGTGTTTTTGTCCTCTCTTTTGCTGCTTGCTGTCACTGTGGGCTGCAGAGCACAGTAGTACACAGCAGAGTCTCGCAGCTGCAACTTCTGGATCTTCAGATCAACTGATGTCTTGTTGACTTCAGCATCAAATCTCTCTTTGTTGAACTCTGCAGCATTTCTTCTTGTTCCAAATTTATCACGTAGCAGCACAAACTTTGGAGAACCATTTAGTTCTTGTTGGTACCAGAACAATCTAGGACTTGTGTCGCTTGTCTGAAAAGAACATTGAAGTGTGACGTGGTGTCCTTCAGCAGCAATGACATCTGCTGTGCGCTGGATCACTCTGTCTTCTCCTTTACACTCTGGGGAAGAACAGAATATGCAGAGGAAGAGATGAATCAATAAAGATGATTGATTAAAGGAGAACAATCAGTAGGTTTAAAGAGTTACCGAGCCAGAGAGTCAGAATCAGGATGTTTGTCAGCCAGTGTTTCATGTCTGCAGTGAGAGGGGAGGAGAGAGAGGAAGAACACTGAGACTCTGAACCATCTGGACCTTCATCTACATCATCTGATTTTCGAACCGTCAACATGACATCATCCATTGATGGCAAACAGTCTGTGGCTCCCTCTAGTGGTCATTGTTAAGCACTTTATTTAGTTTGAATCAAGAAGGAAAATGTGTGATTGGTGGAACCCTGGTAGGAGAACTGCAGTGGTTTCAAAAGTACACACATTTGTTACTTAAGTAGAAGTATAGATACTGCAGTTTAAAAACACTCTGGTAAAAGTTGAAGTATCAACTTGACCTCTTTACTCAAGTAAAAGTGAAAACGTATGTGCTCCAAAACCTACTTAAAGTATAAAAGTATAAAGTAACCTTTAAAAAAAAAAAGTAGATGCCACTATATGAATTGAAAGCTTAATTTAAAAACTGATTCGTTCCACATGTGGCCCAAGACCCAAAACCCAAATTACCCCCCAACACCACCTGCACGAAAATGTTTCAATTCTAGAAGCTCTGAAATGCAATCTGGGACTATTCCAGACAATAAACTGCAGTGAGTGCAGCATCCATTTAGTGAGAAAAAAAAAAATACAACTTTCCTTATTTAAATTCATTCCAGTAGTATTCTGCTCTTACTAGGATGCAGCAGTTTTCTAGTTTGTCAGATCGTTCTGTTGGAAATCACTGAAGAAATTAACACATTGAAAATATGGTTTGATCGAAACAAACTGTTATTAAATAAGACGGGGATGAAGTGGAGGAGTAAGAGTCACTAAGTGTTCACAGGAAACACTTATTTATTTATGTATGTATTTATATATGTATGTTCATTGTTAGTTGCTTTTATATTTTCTGTTGTGTTTCTATTCAAGTTCTTTTTGCCTCTTTCTCTAGAATTGTATATAATAATCATTAGATTATTAATATATAAACAAAAATAAATGTAAGAAATATTACAATTTGAAAACAAATGCTCCCGAACGTGATGAGAGCTGCTTAATGCTAACTTTTAACATTGAAAATGCCATTGACATGCTAACGCGTTAGCGTCGCTCCCGTTTTTAAGTTATAAAATACATCTATCAACTGTTTCAGAAGACCATAACAGGTCGGTTTAACATAGAAAAGGTAAATAATACTCACATAAGTATGCTCTTTAGGGTTTTAGCGGGGGAAAATTAAGCGAAAGAAAAAGAATAAATGAAGCAATCGACCGAAGCATTGCTTCAATCTGCAAACCACTGCTTTGATTGGTTCACGGTTCAAAGCAAAGCCGCGCTGCAGAAAAGTTGATTACAGGCGCACAAGATGTGAAATATATATATATAAACATTAAACTGAAGCCAAGAGTAATGCGACTGTTTGAGTAGAAGAGTAGAAGTCAGAAGTAGGCAGAAAAATAAGTAAAGGAGTAAAGTATAGATACCTAAAAAGTGTACTTAAGTACAGTAACGAAGTATTTGTACTTCGTTACTTGACACCTCTGGAGAACTGCAGCTGTGAACATAAAGTTTGTGAGGAAAAACAGAGCGACTGCCATCAGTACAGAAAGATAAAACAGGATGTCATCAGCAAAAGGGAGAATGTTGTGTTGCCAAATGATGTGACAGAAAGCCAACATTTAAATTGTTCTGAACGTAAACATCATAAAAAGTAGACGTCGCACTGGTTGCTGAGGTGCAAGAAATGCGGCCACCATCTTGGAGTGGTCTTCGCAGTGATTCCATCACAAGACACAGTGAAGGTTTGATTTTCTAATTTTGTTTATTTTTATTCTTTCTATAATAAAAATAAGGAAAAGTCTTGGACTGAACATCGATGTAGGTTGATGTAAATATATCATGATTGTATGTGATACACAAAGTTCAAAATTGCTTGAGTGCATGAAGGTATTTTAAATAGACTGAGACAATTTGTTCATGACAAACTATTGTAGGCTTCAATGATACATACATATGAGTTTATTAAAGGGTCTGGGGTGGGGGGCTCCCGCGACCTCTCGCCTTTTCAAGCATTTTTATTTCTCTGCCTCTGACTTGCCTGGAAGCTCCTCAACATGACATTTTGGTCCTTCAGATTTGTTTCAGTAAATGCTTCTGGGGAGCATGAGTATGGCTAAAACCCTTTAGCTTCTGTTTTGGAATGGGCGGGGACACCGGTGATCGTAACTTGATCACAAAAAAGTCAAATTTGATTTTGAGAAATAAATTGGCAGGAAACATGGCTGAGAATAAAATATTCGTAATTCTGTATGTTTTCACATTCACGAGCATATTCTGTCTCTGATTTAAAGAATTTTGCCGATTCTTGATTAAATTTTTATGTTGCAGATGACAGAAATCTGAGTGGTGCAATAAGTGGTCAGTTTCAATCAATCAACATTTATTTAAGGACTGAAAGATTAGTCGAGTAACTCAAATAATTCTATTACAAAAAATGTTTGGGGCAAATTCTGTTCCTTGAAGCGCTGTTTAATGTTGTAGTACATATGCCAGGCCTGTATGTGGCGCTGTACCATCACCAGAAAAAAGAATTTTTTGTTTAAAACCACACTTTTTATGCGATTACTTGATTAATCAATTAAATAATTGCTAGAATACTCGATTCCAAAAATATTCAATAGCTGCAGCCCTAATTTATTTCTAAAGTGCTTTAGAGTAAAATCAAAGATTCACAAAAATAAAACACAAATACAATTAAGTTAAAACAGCACATAAAAACCAAACATGTCACAGCACCATGAGGGATTAACAGCCAGCTGAATCATTTTTTGTTTTTGCTTCAGTTTAAACTGTTTGGGGTCTACATGTCATGATTCGAGGTGACGTGGCACAGAAGGTCGTTGGACACAAATGCAGACTCAAAGACAAAACGTTAGGGTTCGTTTCAAAAAAAAGGTTTGATTCAGTACACAGTATCAGTCAGTCAGGTGGAGGTACAGGGAGACGTAGTGCTGAGGCGTGGTCCAAAAAACAAGCAGGGTTCAGGTACACGGCGTGGCAGAGTTCAAAGGCAACACAGAGGCAAGGTCAAAATCCAGACAGGCAATCAAACAAGGTCAAAACCAGGCTGTGAAAAAGGCTGGAACGATGACAAAAAAAGTGCAGGGAAGTTGAGGACTGAGGCTGCTTAAATAAGGGAGCTGATAATTCAGTTGTTAAGTTTGACATACAGTGGTGTAAAAAAGTATTCAGTCAGTCCCTGATTGTTAAGTTCTCCTACTTAGAAAGATGAGAGAGGTCTGTCATTTTCATCATAGGTTCACTTCAACTATGAGAGACAAAATGAGAAAAATATCCAGGAAATCACATTGTAGGATTTTTGTTGTGTGGGCCGCCAGAAGAGGAGGTACTGCTGGCCCACCACCAGAGGGCGCCCTGCCTGAAGTGCGGGCTTCAGGCACGAGAGGGCCCTACCGCCACGGACAGCTGTCACTCATTATCTCTTGACAGCTGTCACCCATCTACAGTACATCATCTCACTCCATAAAGACCGGACGTCATCTCCACCTCGTTGCCGAGATATCATCTACCTACGGAGGTAATACTCTCAGCTGTTGTTCTAAAGAATACTTAATTCTCTGAGTTGTTGCAGGAGTTCCTGAGGAGCCTACTGAGAACGGGATGCTAAGTGTGGAGAGACGTGACGAGTGACGCACGTCCAACTAAGTAGCCCTCAGTCTCTTACTGTGTTAGAGGTGGAGGTGGAATATCCACCATAAGTGTTACTGGGTGTTCACACACCCACATCTGATTGTTTCTGTTCCTCGCCAGCAGTACCAGATCCGACACGCGGAGACGGTGGCCACCTGGGGACTCGGAACTTGGTGGCTCCAGTATTTTCCAGGTTCGGTGGCGGAGGAAATCGTATGGTTCCGGTTCTTCTCAGGACAGACGTCTTCTATCTTCGAGCCTGCCCACACGACACCTTTGTTAATTGATTTTTGCACCTATTCTGTAATCTGCTGTGTTGAGTTGTGCTATTCACAACAGTAAAGTGTTCACATTTGACTTCCTCCATTGTCCGTTCATTTACGCCCCCTGTTGTGGGTCCGTGTCACTACACTTTCCCAACAATTTTTAAAGAATTTATTTGTAAATTATGGTGGAAAATAAGCCAGTACATTCTGAGTGCCAGTCCCAAGCCCGGATAAATGAGGAGGGTTGTGTCAGGAAGGGCATCCGGCATAAAACAAGCCAACCCAACTATGCAGACTAAGAATGGAATTTCCATACCGGATCGCTCGCGGCCCGGGTTAACAACGTCCGCCACCGGTGCTGTTGCCCAACAGGGTGCCAGTGGAAATTGGGCTACTGCTGGGCGAAGATGACGAAGAACAGGAGAAGAACGTTTCCACAAACAGCGGGAGAAGAAGAAAACTAGAAGGGTGGAAGTGAGAGTAGGGACTTTGAATGTTGGTAGTATGACTGGTAAAGGAAGAGAGCTGACTGATATGATGGAGAGGAGAAAGGTAGACATATTGTGTGTGCAAGAGACCAAGTGGAAGAGAAGTAAGAACAGGAGCATCGGCGGTGGGTGCAAGTTGTTGTACCATGGTGAGGACAGGAAGAGAAATGGTGTTGGGGTCATTTTAAAGGGAGAGCATGTTAAAAGTGTGTTGGAGGTTAAGCGAGTGTCTGACAGGGTGATGAGTGTGAAGTTGGAAATTGCAGGGGTGATGATGAATATCATCAGTGCATATGCCCCACAGGTAGGTTGTGAGATGAAGGAGAAAGAAGATTTCTGGAGTGTGTTAGATGAGGTGGTGGAGAGTGTGCCCAAGCATGAAAGAGTGGTGATAGGAGCAGACTTCAGTGGGCATGAGGGTGAAGGGAACAGAGGTGCTGAGGAAGTAATGGGTAGATATGGTATCAAGGATAGGAATGGGGAAGGACAGATGGTAGTGGATTTTGCAAAAAGGATGGAAATGGCTGTGGTGAATACCTACTTTAAGAAAAGGGAGGAGCACAGGGTAACATATAAGAGTGGAGGAAGGTGCACACAGGTGGACTACATTCTTTATAGGAGATGCAAGCTAAAAGAAATCACAGACTGTAAGGTGGTAGCAGGAGAGAGTGTCACTAGATAGCATAGGATGGTTGTTTGTAGGATGACTTTAGAGGTAAAGAAGAAGAGAGTGAGAGCTCAACAAAGGATCAGATGGTGGAAGCTGAAGGAGGAAGACTGTTGTGTGAAATTTAGCGAGCAGGTGAGAGAAGCACTAGTTGGAGGGGAAGCAGTTTTGGACAACTGGAAAAGTACTTCAGATGTGGTAAGGGAGACAGCTAGGGCAGTACTGGGTATGACATCTGGACAGTGGAAGGAAGACAAGGAGACTTGGTGGTGGAATGAAGAGGTCCAGGAAAGCATAAGGAGAAAGAGGTTGGCGAAAACGTTTTGGGATAGTCGGAGAGATGAAGAAAGTAGACAGGAGTACAAGGAGATGCCGTGTAAGGGTGAAAAGAGAAGTGGCAAAAGGTAAGGAAAAGGCATATTGTGAGCTGTACAAGAAGTTGAATAGTAAGGAAGGAGAAAAGGACTTGTACCAATTGGCTAGTCAAAGGGACAGAGCTGGAAAGGATGTGCAGCAGGTTAGGGTGGTAAAAGATGCACATGGTAATGTGTTGACAAGTGAGGAGTGTGTGCTGAGAAGGTGGAGGGAATATTTTGAAGAGCTGATGAATAAAGAATATGAGCAAGAGAAAAGGCTGGATGATGTGGTGAGAATAAATCAGGAAGTACAAGAGATTAGTAAGGAAGAAGTGAGGGCTGCTATGAAGAGGATGAAGAGTGGAAAGGCAGTTGGTCCAGATGACATTCCAGTGGAGGCATGGAAATGTCTCGGAGAGATGGCAGTAGAGTTTCTAACCAGAATGTTTAATAAAATCTTGGAAAGTGGGAGGATGCCTGAGGAGTGGAGACGAAGTGTGCTGGTTCCTATTTTCAAGAATAAGGGAGATGTGCAGAGCTGCAATAACTACAGAGGCATAAAGTTTATCAGCCACAGCATGAAGTTATGGGAAAGAGTAGTAGAAGCTAGGCTTAGAAAACAGGTGAAGATCTGTGAGCAGCAATATGGTTTCATGCTGGAAAAGAGCACTACAGATGCAATGTTTGCTCTGAGAATACTGTTGGATAAGTGCAGAGAAGGCCAGAAAGAGTTACATTGTGTATTTCTGGACTTAGAAAAAGCTTATGACAGGGTGCCAAGAGAAGAGCTGTGGTATTGTATGAGGAAGTCTGGAGTGGCATAGAGGGTATGTTTGGGTAGTGCAGGACATGTACAAGAATAGTGTGACAGCGGTGAGATGCGCAGTCGGAATGACAGACTCATTCAAGGTGGAGGTGGGATTACACCAAGGATCAGCTCTGAGTCCTTTCTTGTTTGCAGTGGTTATGGACAGGTTGATGGATGAGATCAGACAGGAGTCCCCATGGACTATGATGTTTGCAGATGACATTGTGATCTGTAGTGAGAGTAGAGAGCAAGTTGAGTCTAGTCTGGAGAGGTGGAGATATGCTTTGGAGAGAAGGGGAATGAAAGTCAGTAGAAGCAAGACTGAGTACATGTATGTGAATGGGAGGGAGCCCAGTGGAATAGTGCAGTTACAAGGAGTAGAAGTGGTGAAAGTAGATGAGTTTAAATATTTGGGGTCAACTGTTCAAAGTAATGGAGAGTGTGGTAAAGAGGTGAAGAAGAGAGTGCAGGCAGGGTGGAGTGGGTGGAGAAAGGTGGCAGGAGTGATTTGTGACGGAAGAATATCAGCAAGAGTGAAGGAGAAAGTTTACAAGACAGTAGTGAGACCAGCTATGTTGGACGGCTTAGAGACGGTGGCATTAACAAAAAGACAGGAGGCAGAGCTGGAGGTGGCAGAGCTGAAGATGTTGAGATTCTCTTTGGGAGTAACAAGAATGGACAAGATTAGGAATGAACATATCAGAGGGACAGCTCAAGTGGGACAGTTTGGAGACAAAGTCAGAGAGGCGCAATTGAGATGGTTTGGACATGTGCAGAGGAGGGACCCAGGGTATATAGGGAGAAGGATGCTGACGATGGAGCCACCAGGCAGGAGGAGAAGAGGGAGGCCAAAGAGGAGGTTTATGGATTTGTTGAAGGAGGACATGCAGGTGGTTGGTGTGACAGAGGAGGATATAGAGGACATGGTGAGATGGAAATGATTGATCTGCTGTGGCGAACCCTAACAGGAACAGCCAAAAGACAAAGAAGAAGAAGAGGTCAATAACAAAAGTTCAACTCAATACTTTGTAACATAATCTTTGTTGGCAATGACAGAGGTCAAGCATTTCCTGTAAGTCTTCACCAGGTTTGCACACACTGTAGCTGGTATTTTGGTCCATTCCTCCATGCAGATCTCCTCTAGAGCAGTGATGTTTTGGGGCTGTTGCTGGGCAGTATGGACTTTCAGCTCCCTCAACAAATTTTGTATGGGGTTGAGGTCTGGAGACTGGCTCGGCCACTCCAGGACCTTGAAATGCTTTTTACGGAACCACTCCTTCGTTGCCTGAGCGGTGTGTTTGGGTTCATTGTCACGCTGGAAGACCCAGCCACGTTGCATCTTTAATACTTTCACTGATGGAAGGAGGTTTTGGCTTAAAATCTCATGATACATGGCCACGTTCATTCTTCCCTTAACACGGATCAGTCGTCCTGTCTCCTTTGCAGAAAAACAGCCCCAAAGCATGATGTTTCCACCCCCATGCTTCACAGTAGATATGGTGTTCATGGAATGCAACTCAGCATTCTTCTTCCTCCAAACATGACGAGTTGAGTTTTTACCAAAATGTTCTATTTTGGTTTCATCTGACCACATGATATTCTCCCAGTCCTCTTCTGGATCATCCATATGCTCTCTTTCAAACTTCAGACGGGCCTGGACACGCACTGTCTTAAGTAGGGGGACACGCCTGGCACTGCAGGATTTGAGTCCCTCTCTGCGTAGTGTGTAGCCTTTGTTACTTTGGTCCCAACTCACTGCAGGTCATTCATCAGGTCCCTCTGTGTAGTTCTGGGATTTTTCTTCACCATTCTTATGATCATTTTGACCCCACAGGATGACATCTTGCGTGGAGTCCCAGATCGAGGGAGATTATCAATGGTCTTGTATGTCTTCCATTTTCTTACAATTGCTCCCACAGTTGATTTATTCACACCAACCTGCTTGACTATTGTAGATTCACTCTTCCCAACCTGGTACACATCTACAATTTTCTTCCTGGTGTCCTTCGACAGCTCTTTGGTCTTGGCCATGGTTGAGTTTGGAGTCTGACTGTTTGAGGCTGTGGACGTGTGTCTTTTATACAGATAACGAGTTACAACAGGTGCCATTACTACAGGTAACAGGTAGAGGACAGAAGAGCTTCTTAATGATGAAGTTAGAGGTCTGTGAGAGCCAGAAATCTTGTTTGTGGGTGACCAAATACTTATTTTCCACCATAATTTACAAATAAATTCTTTAAAAATCCTACAATGTGATTTTCTGGACTTTTTTTTTCTAATTTTGTCTCTCATAGTTGAAGAGTACTAATGATGAAAACTATGGACCTCTCTCATCTTTCTAAGTAGGAGAACTTGCAAAATTAGGGATTGACTAAATACTTCTTTTTTTTACCCCACTGTAACGCATCACGTGACTTTAAACTTCCGGGTCCGAAAAAAAATTTAAAAAATGCGTGCTTTGTCAGTTGTTTGTGGTCGTTGGTCATCTGCATCAGCTGAGCTTCTTTCGAAGTGAAGACCTCACAGGCAGAGTTCCCAGATGTGCGACCGAGTCAGTAGGTTGGAAACATCACCGGAGCCGTTGTTTTATAGATTCCCAAATAGAAACAGAAGTGGCTACAACTGATCAGGTCAGCCCCCTACCCTGACATTTTTGTTTTGATTGCTGACGCTGTAGCGGCTGTACAGACCACCAAGACACAACACCAAGGAACATGGAATTAAACCAGGAACCAGAAGTAAGACTAAAATGGGACCAACAAGAAAGTATACGAGGTCTGTCCAAAAAGTATCGGACCTTTTTATTTTTTGCAAAAACCATATGGATTTGAATCACGTGTGATTGCATTAGCCAAGCTTGAACCTTCGTGCGCATGCGTGGGTTTTTTCATGCCTGTCAGTTGCGTCATTCGCCTGTGAGCAGGCTTTGTGTGAGCAGTGATCCACCCCTCTCGTCGGATTTTTATTGCGAATAAATGTCCGAACGATTTGGAGCTTTGCTGCATCAAATTGTTCCAGAAACTGTGAGAGACCTCCAGCTGGACACCATTCAGAAAATTTAGATGGCTTTTAGCGACGATTTTATGGGGATTACACAGATTAAGGAGTGCTCCAGCCGGTTTAAAGACCGTCCACAGTGTCTGAGAGCACGGCGTGCTCTGAGCGCCGATCGACAGGCTCAAACCCTGCTGAAACAACCAGATCATTTCCAACGTGAAGGCTTTTTGATCCGGGACGTCGTCTGACTTTCACAAACAAGGCAGAAGGTGTGGACATCAGCACTTTTTTGGCACATTCTACTGTTACAGGAGTTTTTTTCAAGGAAAGAGAAGCGGAGGATTGCGCCACCATGCCGCTCATGTCGCGGGACAAAACCACCTCCGTATTGGTCTCACAGGACGGCTTTCAGGTGGCTTTCAGACGGCTTCTGGTTGCTTTTCAGTCGTGTGAGTATCTGAGAAATTGTGCATGAGCTGGACATGCCCCAACATGTCCTGTGAGGCTTCATCACGGCGTTGCTTTGCGCCATGCGGCTGCGCCGCGATGCGCGAAATTCCTCTGCTCCTCTTTCCATGAGAAAAACTCCTGTAACAGTGGAATGTGCCGTTCATTTCCAAACTGGACGCTGTGTTTTATCCGGGACGTCGTCTGACTAGCACAGGAATTGTGAAAAGACGTGGACATCAGCACTTTTTCGGCACATTGAGACAGACGTGCGGAGGAATTCCACGCATCGCGGCAGTGCCGCATAGCGCAAAGCAACGCCGTGATGAAGCCTCACGGGACATGTTCTGGCATGTCCAGGCACATCCACAATTTTTCGGATAATCACTCGATGGAAAAACCACCGACAGCTGTCTGAACGTCACCTCAAAGCCGTCCTGTCAGACCAAAACGGAGGTGGTTTTGTCTCGCTCCAGTAGCGAATCCATCGTGACGCGCGAAGCCTCCGCTCGGCTTTCCATGACAAAATCTCTTGTTAAAAGTGAAATCTGCCGGAAAATGGTTGATGTCCAGCTCTTGTGATAACCAGAGAAATGGCACACGATGGTCACGGATCCAGACAGCCATCCGTTTAGAAGTGAAATGGTTGTTCAGCCTGTTCAGCACGGCGCGCCCCACAGCCACTGGGGGCCATCCTTAAAGCGACAGTAACACTCCTTATTCTCTACCAAGCCCGTAACATTTTCACCGAAAGCCAGATAAATTTTTTTAATGGTGTCCAGCTGCCAGTCTCTAACAGTTTCTGAAAAAATTCTGAGGGAAAAAAAAGCCCAAATCATTCCGCCATTTCCTGGCAATGAAAATCCGACAAGGGCAGCAGTGTTCATGGCAGTATTCGCCCTAAGTACTAAGTGTCTGGGCACCAGTAGATGGCAGTGTTCTATTTATTTTGACCCCGGTTATATCTGATGGTTGTCAAATCAACTTTTTGGCTTTGCAAATGGCTTTTTTTTTTTTACAAATTAAGTTTAAAAACAAAACAACAACAAAAAAAAAAACATTACAAGACAGCTCTGCGGTGTTTCACAGGCACAGTGCAAGCAGTTGGATGCTTGTAGCTCTTCAGCAGCAGGATAACCTCATGACGGCCGACCAGAATAATATCAAACAGGTTTGATTTTCATTCGACCATACGATTGGCGATCAGGAGGTGGTCGTGAGTAGGGATGGGTATTGATAAGGTTTTATCGATATCGATGCCATTATCGATTCTGCTTATCGATCCGATTCCTTATCGAATCGCTTATCGATACCTTGTGAATTTTGTACTAAAAGTAGGCTTTACAGGTTTTCTATGTATTTCCTTGAGTCTTAAAGTAAATAAATATGAAATTAGTCACTGTATCCTTGATCTCTGGACATAAATTTCTTTCTACTCATCACTAATTGAAGAAAATAAGAACAACCCCAGGTTTCTTTTCAGCACTGTAGCCAGGCTGACAAAGAGTCAGAGCTCTATTGAGCTGAATATTCCATTAACTTTAACTAGTAATGACTTCATGACTTTCTTTGCTAACAAAATTTTAACTATTAGAGAAAAAATTACTCATAACCATCCCAAGGACGTATCGTTATCTTTGGCTGCTTTCAGTGATGCCGGTATTTGGTTAGACTCTTTCTCTCCGATTGTTCTGTCTGAGTTATTTTCATTAGTTACTTCATCCAAACCATCAACATGTTTATTAGACCCCATTCCTACCAGGCTGCTCAAGGAAGCCCTACCATTATTTAATGCTTCGATCTTAAATATGATCAATCTATCTTTGTTAGTTGGCTATGTACCACAGGCTTTTAAGGTGGCAGTAATTAAACCATTACTTAAAAAGCCATCACTTGACCCAGCTATCTTAGCTAATTATAGGCCAATCTCCAACCTTCCTTTTCTCTCAAAAATTCTTGAAAGGGTAGTTGTAAAACAGCTAACTGATCATCTGCAGAGGAATGGTCTATTTGAAGAGTTTCAGTCAGGTTTTAGAATTCATCATAGTACAGAAACAGCATTAGTGAAGGTTACAAATGATCTTCTTATGGCCTCGGACAGTGGACTAATCTCTGTGCTTGTTCTGTTAGACCTCAGTGCTGCTTTTGATACTGTTGACCATAAAATTTTATTACAGAGATTAGAGCATGCCATAGGTATTAAAGGCACTGCGCTGCGGTGGTTTGAATCATATTTGTCTAATAGATTACAATTTGTTCATGTAAATGGGGAATCTTCTTCACAGACTAAAGTTAATTATGGAGTTCCACAAGGTTCTGTGCTAGGACCAATTTTATTCACTTTATACATGCTTCCCTTAGGTAGTATTATTAGACGGTATTGCTTAAATTTTCATTGTTACGCAGATGATACCCAGCTTTATCTATCCATGAAGCCAGAGGACACACACCAATTAGCTAAACTGCAGGATTGTCTTACAGACATAAAGACATGGATGACCTCTAATTTCCTGCTTTTAAACTCAAATAAAACTGAAGTTATTGTACTTGGCCCCACAAATCTTAGAAACATGGTGTCTAACCAGATCCTTACTCTGGATGGCATTACCCTGACCTCTAGTAATACTGTGAGAAATCTTGGAGTCATTTTTGATCAGGATATGTCATTCAAAGCGCATATTAAACAAATATGTAGGACTGCTTTTTTGCATTTACGCAATATCTCTAAAATCAGAAAGGTCTTGTCTCAGAGTGATGCTGAAAAACTAATTCATGCATTTATTTCCTCTAGGCTGGACTATTGTAATTCATTATTATCAGGTTGTCCTAAAAGTTCCCTAAAAAGCCTTCAGTTAATTCAAAATGCTGCAGCTAGAGTACTGACGGGGACTAGAAGGAGAGAGCATATCTCACCCATATTGGCCTCTCTTCATTGGCTTCCTGTTGATTCTAGAATAGAATTTAAAATTCTTCTTCTTACTTATAAGGTTTTGAATAATCAGGTCCCATCTTATCTTAGGGACCTCGTAGTACCATATCACCCCAATAGAGCGCTTCGCTCTCAGACTGCAGGCTTACTTGTAGTTCCTAGGGTTTGTAAGAGTAGAATGGGAGGCAGAGCCTTCAGCTTTCAGGCTCCTCTCCTGTGGAACCAGCTCCCAATTCAGATCAGGGAGACAGACACCCTCTCTACTTTTAAGATTAGGCTTAAAACTTTCCTTTTTGCTAAAGCTTATAGTTAGGGCTGGATCAGGTGACCCTAAACCATCCCTTAGTTATGCTGCTATAGACTTATCATGGGGGGTTCCCATGATGCACTGAGTGTTTCTTTCTCTTTTTGCTCTGTATGCACCACTCTGCATTTAATCATTAGTGATCGATCTCTGCTCCCCTCCACAGCATGTCTTTTTCCTGGTTCTCTCCCTCAGCCCCAACCAGTCCCAGCAGAAGACTGCCCCTCCCTGAGCCTGGTTCTGCTGGAGGTTTCTTCCTGTTAAAAGGGAGTTTTTCCTTCCCACTGTAGCCAAGTGCTTGCTCACAGGGGGTCGTTTTGACCGTTGGGGTTTTACATAATTATTGTATGGCCTTGCCTTACAATATAAAGCGCCTTAGGGCAACTGTTTGTTGTGATTTGGCGCTATATAAAAAAATTGATTGATTGATTGATAAATAAAAATAAACAAAACTGTGTTTCGCTTTGAAGTTATTAATTCAGACTGAATTCTATCATTCTATCTTGACTTGTCAGAGAGCCGCGCAACATTTGGAGCTGTGTGAACAGAACGGAGGATGATTCTCGTTTCTTTCTTGCAACGAGACAGGAGTCCCAGTTAGTAACTTTAATCCGCACAAAAGTGAATCAACTCATATTCAGGGATGAAAGTGGTGAAAAACAAAAAAGCTGAAACCCAAAATTACCCACCAACACCACCTGCACGAAAATGTTTGAATTCTAGAAGCTCTGAAATACAATCTGGGACTATTCCAGACAATAAACTGCAGTGAGTGCAGCATCTATTTAGTGAGAAAAAAAATACAACTTTCCTTATTCAAATTGATTCCAGTAGTATTCTGCTCTTACTAGGATGCAGCAGTTTTCTAGTTTGGCAGAAAGTTCTGGAAGAAATCACTGAAGAAATTAACAAACTGAAAATATGGTTTGACCGAAACAAACTGTCATTAAAATTAAATAAAACAGGGATGAAATGGAGGTGTGAGAGTCACTAGGTGTTCACAGGAAACATTTATTTATTTCTGTATGTATTTATTTATTTATGTTAGTTGCTATTATATATTTTCTGTTGTGTTTCTATTCAGGTTCTTTTTGTCCCTTTTATAAAATTGTATATAATAATCATTAGATTATTAATATATAAGCAAAAATAAATTTAAGGAATATTACAATTTGAAGACAAATGCACCTGAACATGATGATAGCTGCAATTGCTAAATGCTAACTTTTAACATTGAAAATGCCATAGACATGCTAACGCGTTAGCATCCCTCCCATTTTTAAGTTATAAAATACATCTATCAACTGTTTCAGAAGACCATAACAGGTCGGTTTAACATAGAAAAGGTAAGTAATACTCACAGACGTATGCTCTTTAGGGTTTTAGGGGGGGAAATTAAGCGAAAGAAATAAATAAATGAAGCAATCAACTGAAGCATTGCTTCAATCTGTGAACCATGCTTCGATTGGTTCAAGGTTCAAAGCAATGCCGTGCTGCAGAAAAGTTGATTAAGGACCCGCTGCAGGGTCTGTAATCAATGTAGAGAAATGATCATTTTCCTGACAAACACCCGCCAAAGCAACGGCCACTCTGAAGGACCAATAACAGAATCGTTAAGCACAAAACTTATTGATGTCGGTGGATCGAATCATTTCTTAACGATACCTGAAAGGAACCAGTTCTCGATACCCATCCCTAGTTGTGAGATGTTAAACGCAGCTTGTTACTCCATGTACACAACATGATGCAGGACGCGCGATTAACCTGAAACTCGGTCCAAATAATTCTTGCACAAATGAAAAATCATCTGAAAAAGGGCCAAAACTTGCACAGTGTAAAGCCTACATTTATGTGTCAAGACAATATTGAGTGCACGTTTTACACCATCATAAAACATGCGCACAACATAAAACTAATAATAAAACTAATAAAACGTGCGCACATTCTCTCCACATGCAGAACATTTTGCGATGACACTTCCAGGGCTCTGTAAAAATGCCTGTTTTTACAAATAAAAAATGGAATATTTTACAAAAGCACATTTATCTGTAAACACCAACACACGACACATGTCACATTAACGTGTTGGTTTACATAATGAATGACTGAACCAATCAGTGTTTAGCAGAGGCACTTTTACCCAGAATCCTTTGCAGTCTGTCTGTGTTTGTTACAAAACCTCAGAATTAGTGCATTATTCAACATTAAAAGATATATGTTATATTTTAACTTTGTACAAATGACAGAATTAACATTAATGGAGCTATTCTATCAGTATTCACACCAAACCATAAGTCAGGATGCCTTTATTTTCCAAGACCTCTGCCTGACCAGAGCATTGTGATTGGTAGAGAGCTGGCTTTGTGGCTGTTCTGAGGGTGCTTCTGTGCTGTAGCCATGTAGCTGCCAGCAGGGAGCAGCATGATCAAACATAGAAGTGCGGGCTCATTGTCTGGGTCTTTTGTCGCTTTTGATGCTTCCAAAAGCGATTGTGCTGTTAAAACTAAAATTCAGCTTGTTAGTAGTTGCAAATGTACCAGAGACAATACTGAAATTTATTGGTTATCTGTAACTTCTGATACATTTTTGGGTGGTTTATCAGTTTATCTTTATCAAAGATAACTTTTCAGTTATCTGATTATCTGTTATCAAAGTTAATTTTTTGGTTATCTGTGTCCACTACTGCTGGCTCCTCCTCCTTCCCCTAATTAAACTCACCTGTTGTTTATGAGTGTGTCTGTATTTAAGTCCTCACCTGTCCTCAGGTCAGTGTCTGTAGGTTCACTGTGGTTCCAGCTCTCCTCAGTTCTGGTCCTCTCTGTAAGTATTTTGTCCTGATCCAGATTGACTGTTTCTGTGTTTGCTGGTGTTGGTTCTTGTACAGTGTTTCTGTTTCTGCCTTTTGTTGGACTCATTTTTGAACGCTTGTTTGCACCGTGGGATATTGTTTTGGGAAAATAAATCACTTTGGCTTCTGCATCGACCTTTTGTGTTTGTCTGTTTGCATTTTGGGGTCAATTTTGAGTGTGTTTGAACACACACCCATAACAGAATCAACAGGCCAGAGACATGAGCCCCACAGGCAGCCTCCCCGATTTGGCTACATTCAAAACCTTTGGAGAACAATTTAGACTTTGTTTGAATTCTGTTTCTTCCTCAAATCATCAGAGGGAGTTTTTTTTTTTCTTACCTCTGTTGCCTGTGTGCTTGTTGTCATGTTTGGTCTGGTTACACCTTACATCTCTGAAGGACTTTGAAGCAACTTTGTTGTGATTTAATGCTACATAAATTAAATACATTAAATCAAAATTCATAAAAGTGCTGTCAACATTAAAATACATGAGTTTACCATAAAAATGTCTTGTTGAGCTTTTTTACATACCTGGTCAATCTGATGTTCAAAGGTTCGTCTGCTGTCAATAAAAGTCCCAAAATATTTATAATTCTGTACAATTTCCACAGTCAGACCATTAATAACTACATGGAGACGGCTTTCTGCTTTTTTTTCATGAATCAAATATCATCTCTTTGGTCTTGTTCACATCGACGTCTAAAACAGGCAAATTACAGCAGCTGATAAAATGTGACACCACAGGGCCATGGTCTTGGTCATCTGAGTTTAAGAGACACGACAGAATCCTTGGTGTTGACTTTGGCACATGTTGGTATATAGAACAAATAAGGTGAAAGGACACAACCCTGTGGGGAACGAGTGGAGGAGATGAGAACATCAGATAAAACATCACTGACTCTAACACACTGAGATCTGACAGTTAAAAAAAAATCCAACAGCAGTATAAAATTCCTGAATCAATGTTTGTTTTTTAACCTCGCTGCTAAAATGTGAGTCTGAATACAATTAAAAGCAGAAGAAAAATCAATAAATATAACGTGCAAAAATTTTAGTCTCCTCTAAATATGGAAGTACAGTAATCAATTAAGTGTATCATCAGTCCCCCTATGCAGTGATGACATTCATCACCCCTTCAATGTTCAACTTAACCTCCAACACACTGTTACACTCTTCCTCAAGCATGACTCCACACCATGAAACAGATCAAACACAACTCTAATGGTCTTGACTCCCTCTAGTGGTGGTTGTGTAGTGTTTTTGCACACTGACTCCCTCTAGTGGTGGTTGTGTAGTGTTTTTGCACACTGGCTCCCTCTAGTGGTGGTTGTGTAGTGTTTTTGTCCTCTCTTTTGCTGCTTGCTGTCACTGTGGGCTGCAGAGCGCAGTAGTACACAGCAGAGTCTCGCAGCTGCAGCTTCTGGATCTTCAGATCAACTGATGTCTTGTTGACTTCAGCATCAAATCTCTCTTTGTTGAACTCTGCAGCATTTCTTCTTGTTCCAAATTTATCACGTTGCAACATAAACTCTGGAGAACCATTTAGTTCTTGTTGGTACCAGAACAAATAATTGCTTGTGCTGCTGGTTTCAAAGGAACATTGAAGTGTGACGTGGTGTCCTTCAGCAGCAATGACATCTGCTGTGGGCTGGATCACTCTGTCTTCTCCTTTACACTCTGGGGAAGAACAGAACATGCAGAGGAAGAGATGAATCAATAAAGATGATTAAAGGAGAACAATCAGTAGGTTTAAAGGGTTACCGAGCCAGAGAGTCAGAATCAGGATGTTTGTCAGCCAGTGTTTCATGTCTGCAGTGAGAGGGGAGGAGAGAGAGGAAGAACACTGAGACTCTGAACCATCTGGACCTTCATCTACATCATCTGTTGGTGAACCGTCAACATGACATCATCCATTGATGGCAAACAGTCTGTGGCTCCCTCTAGTGGTCATTGTTAAGCACTTTATGTTGGTGTTAATGTTGGAGCCAATGAGAATTAGCACTGTTGTTTCGAGTTTCGGAATCTGAAAAACAGTCGTCAAAGAAAATGTGTGATTGGTGGAACCCTGGTAGGAGAACTGCAGCTGTGACCACAAAGTTTGTGAGAAAAACAGAGCGACTGCCATCAGTACAGAAAGATAGAACAGGATGTCATCAGCAAAAGGGAGAATGTTGTGTTGCCAAATTATGTGACAGAAAGCCAACATTTAAATTGTACTGAGACCCTCAGATTGACCCCTGTGGTACACCACATTAAACTGGATCTTCTCAGTGTTGAATGTTTGAGTGCATTTGTCCAGAAATTCATGCTGTGTGTACACTTGGTGGCGCTGTTTGTCACTCAGTGAGGTTTTTGTCCACAGACTGTTTTGTGTCACTGTGGGCCTCACAGCACAGTAGTACACAGCAGAGTCTGTCACTGCAGTACTGCTGATCTCCAAATACACACCACGTTTATCTTCAGACAGTTTAGTTGAGAACCTTTTGTCTGATTTCACAGACTCTGCTGCTCTTGTTCTGCTCAAACCTGAGATGATCTGGAGGAACTCTGGTGGTTTTCCTGGATATTGTCGATACCAGAAGAAATAATCACCACCATCAGCAGTTTTGTGGTATTTGTACTCCAGAGTAGCAGTACTGCCTTCTAAAGTGTCCTCTTGATGGTGGACTGCAGTGAGTTCTTCACAGCTGACACCTGAAGGACACAAACTGTGTTAGAGCAAAAAGAGAGAAAAATGAGCCACATGAAGAAACTCTTGTTGATGTTGAATCCTACCTGTTAGAATTGTTAGTAAAATGAAAAGTGTGTGTGGCAGCAGCATTGTGAGTGGAACTTTCTCTGAATGCTTCCTGTGTTGAACTCTGCTTCCTTCTGGAGTTCAGCAGCAGCTTCGTCTCCTTCCTCAGTCACTTTGTCTGTTTTTTCTTTCTTCAGTTGTCGGTTAAACGTCCTCGACCTTCGTCTCAGGAAGTGACACTGATGCTGTGTCGCTCTCGTCACAATAAAATGTTTGTCTTCAAACACGTCAGTGTGTCAAATAGTTCAAAGTATCACAGAGAAATCATTTGGTCCAAATCATCAGCCACATCGCCAGAAGTCACATTCATGTCTCTGGGTCCTCAGACTCCAAGATTAAAGATACCTGGCAAGATGTATCACTCCACTATAACATGGAGTACTGCAGGGTTCTGTATTTGGCCCTCTGCTAATCTCTCTTTCAACAGCACTTCTTGGACAAACACTGCAGTAATGTGGAATTACTTTTCACTGTTATGCTGATGACACTCTTCTCTACATGTTAGTTAATGTAAATCATCTCTCTCACATGCTGACTTTTGAGTGTTGTCTTGGTTCAGGTGTTTCTTTTCTTCGTCTTGATTTTCTGATAATCCTTTTATAATTATTACTTGCTGACTCTTCGTGCTCTCCTGTTTTTAGAAGTCAAGGACACGTCTACGTTTCACTTGTTTGCAGTAAATCGATGGTTATTTTCCAGAAGTGGTGATGGACCGGTTGTCTTCTTGGGTGGTTTCCATCCAGGACCCAGGACAGATCCCTGTGGTGGATCATACCAGACTTGGTTTGATCAGTAACTGTTAGCAGCCGACAACAGAAGAGTCTTCAGTCTAGTTTCAGTTGGTAAATGATTCCTCACCTTCAGTCCACACAGGGGACGTCCCGTCACATGTGGCTGATCCAACTCAACCATATAGGATTGAGGTCAACCACTGAGTTATAAAAGTCAACAACATAATTTTAAACTCTGTCCTCAGAAGGACAGTCAGTGCAGTGACGTTCACACTGGGGTCACATGACCACATGTTTGAGTTCCAGTCAAGATTTGAACATCTGTAGGGGTGGTGGCCAAGTGGTTAATGCGCTTGGTTTCAATTCAGAAGGTTCCGGGTTCAAGTCCCACCCCTGCCACATTTCTCCATGTAATGTGGAGTTGCATCAGGAAAGGCATCCGGCGTAAAACTTGTGCCAATTCAACATGCAGATCCACCTTGGATTTGCTGTCGCGACCCCAAGTGCAAACAAGGGAGCAGCCGAAGGGACTTACTTACTTTGAATCATCTGCATCTCAGATGTTTATGTCTTGAAGTAGAAATTAAGTCGTCACAGTGATCGATTCTTTTGTCACTTCAGTTTATTTTTCAGCACCAAATCACAACATAAGTCCATCTGAAGTGTCTCACAAAGGTCAGGTCAAACCTGAAAGAAATCTCAGGCAGACCAGACACAGAGGGGGGACCATCTGCTTTGGCCAAACTACCAATGACAAGACTAAAATAAATTGAACAAAGCACCACAAATAACTGACAGACATGGTGGAATGACGCATCCAGAAACTTTAAGTCCAACGGTCATGATGAGGAAATGAGTCCACATGATGAAGTGGTAAAGATCATGATGTTGTGGTTCTGTCAGTATTGGGGTTTTAGTCTCTTGTCTCCTCTCTCTTTTTCTCACATCTGTCCCCAGCTCCTATCTACTGTTATTTCTGCACTCATCTCCTTATGTCCTCACAGTTGATCCCAAAGTATCTACTCATATCTTCTTTCAGCTCTTGTCTCCTTGTTAGGTCATCACATCTTGTCTTTTCACCTTTATCTTGTCAAGTAGTAGTCTCTGCCTTTGTCTGTCTATTTCCTTCAGTTTCTAGCAATGTCTGGCTATCTGCTGCCATCTAGTGGTCCGTTTTATTATCTTCAGTTTCAGGTAATATCTGTTTACTGCCATCTGGTGTTCTCTTAAATTCTTTACACATCAGTCTCTAAGTGCACCTGCTTGAGTGTGCACCTGCAACAATTAAGGCTGGCTATATATTGTGACTCCTGTTTGGCCTTAGTTGTGGGTCCATTGCATGTATGCATTTTTGAACGTTGCTGGTGTTACTGCTGGGTCACTGGAATCCATTTCCTCTTGTGAGTACTCTGAATTCACCTTGCATTTTTGGAAGTCCTGCTATTTCCTAAGTGCTCTCCCCCTTCAAGGAGGAGGCTGTTTTTCCCTCAGTTTTCCAACCTCCTTGCTATTTTTGTATTTTGCATTTATCTTTTACATAAGGAGGAAGTGGATGTTGATTTGGGACATTCTGCGTATTATGTTAAGTGTCCCTTTTTTGATTGTGGAATTTATGCTCTCCTTTTCTGAAGAAGATATTCCTCAGAACTGTCACTGTTTTTGAAGACTCCTGTGTTGAACTCACCTTGCACAAAAAGACAATTCTTCTGTGAATTAATAAATTGCTGTTCTTGATCTTCTGTCTTCTTGTTTGGCTGACCTGCTATTGGGGTTCAATTTAGTCTGTCCCTACGCCCAACCGTAACAGAATGGACCCACCAAAACTAAACCCCACAGGCAGCTTGCCCAGTCCAATCTCTTTCAAGATTTTCAGTGAACAATTTCAACTCTGTTATAATTCCTTCCATGGCTTTAAGAAAAAGAGGACCAAGAGAGAGTGGCTGGATAAAGCTCAAAATGTGGTGGAAGCCCATCCATGGGCTGTGGAACTTCTGCCAGAGCTATCTTCTGTGGAAAGTGTGTTTAAAAAGGGATAAATCCCCGGACTGGGCTCTTGATCCCTTAGCATACCTGAGTGGGTTAGACTGCCAGGAGTCCCACACAACACACTGTTGTGTCATCATCCTCCTCAATGACACCGCCCTCTTCGCGGTGGACTGCCCCAGCTGCCAGTGCTGACTTAGTCAGGGCCTCGTGGCCAGAGAAGCGTATCCGCATCGAGAGACCTCTGTAACTCCTATGTAGGGATGGAGAACACTATTACCAGCATCATCAAAGATATTGAGATGGATCCTGAGCCAGTCGTGGAAGTAATCCTAGCGGGGCAAGCTGCCTCGTCACCTGAGGACACCCCCGCTTTGTTTGATCTTGTCCAGCTGCAGCAACTGATCTCTTCTGCCCAGAACATCATTTCAATGGATTTGGTGTCTTTGTGCCATGAGACAGCCACTCTGTGTCAGCTTGTATCTAAACTCCAGTCACCTTGCTTCGGAATGGATCCAGTAACCAGAGCTCTTTTTGGTTCCACTCTCCGTTCAGTTATAGACATCCTTCAAACAGCTACTGCCCAGCCTGCCGCCCCGCAGTCGGGCTCACCATTGGGGTCTTGTCCCAGATCTTCATTGCCTCCAGGGTCTCTGTCCAGTCCACAGCTGGCCCTTTGTCTGCCCCTCGATCCAGCAGTTCCAGCCGTCCTCCCCAGGTCTTCCCTCTCTCCAGAGGTCATACATGGCTTAGATGGGGCCTGAATGAAGGGGAACAACGGCAGATCTGCATCCAGTGATGAGTCTCAGTCAGTAGTGGCAGCCACTGCTAACCTACCTGTGGCAGGGCAGAGCCAGCAGGGGCAGGCTGACCTTCTGCTGGAGTCATCCTCTGACCTCTGGGTGGGGGATGTTTGCCTAACCAGCTGTGAGTTTTCTTGCAGGTCATTCGGTGAGCACCCCAAGGAAGACCTCAAAGAGACACTGCCTTGTCTCCCTGACATCATCCATGAGGGCCAAGTTGCCCCGTGGTGGAGCAGCAGGACCTCATGACTCTAGATGTCAATCTAGAGAAGACAGACTCTGTATCCTCAGAACCAGATTTCAGAGTTTACTACTACTACTCTGGAGATTCAAGATGGCGCCGCTGTGTATGGTCCGCCGTCTGCCTCATCTGTTTTTACTGATATTTTTATGGAGTACTCTGTTTGTCACGTCTTTTTATGTTTATGATAGAGAAACGCTGTTAAATATCCGTGACGCGGTTGTTAGACATTCTTTCTTTGATTATAAGGGATATTCAAAGACACCACCACCTCTCCTGGCGTCTGTGCAGGTATACCTACACCGGCTTGTCACAGCGTTTCCACGCAACAAGCGCCACAGGCGGCGTGGGAAAAGAGGTGGTTTCTATGTGAAAGTCAAGTCCTACCTGTTTTCTGCAGATGAAAGTGCTCCCCGCTGCCCAGCATCTGGATACTGTGTGGATTTACAAGTCCATATCAGCTACCGATGGCTCTTACAGTCTGCTCCTGGGACCAGCTGCACACTTCCGCGTTGGCGTCACGCTAAGACCCAGAGACGGGGCAGTGTCCTGGGGAATCTCCGCCCGCTCAGCTGCGCAGAGCAGCAAAACGAGCGCGCCATCTCCATACGAGGCGCGCTAGTGAATACTAGGTCCCTTTCCAACAAGACTTTTATACTTAAGGATTTTATTTTAACACATAAGTTGGACCTACTTTTATTGAATGAGACCTGGGTAAAAGCTGGCGATAACAGCGCTTTTACTGAACTCCTCCCGGCTGGGTACTCATTCTTCAGGACGCGGTGGGGGCGTGGCCACTCTCTTCAAACAGAGCTTCAGCTGTCATTTAGTTCCAATACAGCACTATTCTAGTTTTGAATTACAATCATGTATAATTAACTTTGCCTCTCCTGTGCTTTGCGTCGTCATATACCGCCCCCCTAAAAGTAATAAGGATTTTATGACTGACTTTTCAGAGTTTTTATCAGATATAATGCCTAAATATGACAATATACTCATCTGTGGGGACTTTAACATACATGTTGTGCCTCAAATCAGTTGGGCAATGACTTCAAAAGCCTCTTGGACTCTTTTGGTCTATCACAATCAGTGCATGGCTCCACACATCAATTCGGTCATACACTAGACTTAGTCATTTCACATGGACTTTCCCTGGCTCTTAGTAATACAGCAGTTGCTCCTATCTCAGATCACCTTCCTGTTATTTTTGAATTTACAGCTCCTGTCAATATCCCCAGGCCCTCCATACCAGCCCGCTCCTGCCGCACCATCACCCCCTCGACTGTAGGGAAATTTGAGGCTGCTTTTAGAGACACTGCACTTTATTGCACAGAGGATGTGGCCTCCTCCCTTAGTCCAGATGAGTTCATATCATATTTTGATACCACATGCTCTGATATTTTAGATACTGTGGCACCTTTTAAATCCAGGTCCACCAGACCCCTGGCTCAATGACACCACCCGTGCCTTATGCCGTCACTGTAGACAGGCTGAGCGGAGATGGAGAAAGGACAGGCTTCAGGTGTTCTTGGAAATGCTACGGGATAGACTTACAGAGTATCAGAATGCTGTGAAGGAGGCAAAAACCCAATATCTGTCAGTAGTTCTAACTGTCCAAGAGTGTTATTTGACACAATCAAGTCAGTTTTAAACCCACCCACCATATTGTCTGACATTTCGCAGGCTACATGTGAAAAATTTCTCAAGTTTTTTTATAGCGAAAGTAGCCACAGTCAGACAGAATATTTTAAACTGTAGCACGGTTTTTAATAGCCTTTACACTCTACCTGAACCATCTGCTGTTTTTAATAGTTTTGAGCCGGTTACTCTGACACTCCTCACTGAGGTTGTCCAGAGCATTAAACCCAGTTACTGCTCATGGGACACTATTCCAGGAAAGGTTTTTAAAGAGGTTTTTAACACTGTGGGTCCGAGCTTGCTCTCTTTTATTAATAGCTGCCTCAGCTCCGGGACAGTTCCAGCCCATTTTAAACATGCTGTAGTTAGGCCTCTTCTTAAAAAGCCTAACCTAGATCCCTCAGTTTTATCTAATTTTAGACCAGTGTCAAATTTATCATTTTTATCTAAGGTTTTAGAAAAAGTTGTTTTTAATCAGCTGCAATCGTTTTTAGAACACAACTCTGTTTTAGATAAATTTCAGTCGGGTTTTAGATCTCGACATAGCACTGAGTCAGCTCTTTTAAAATTACAAAATGACATTCTTTTATCGTTGGACTCTAAAAAAAAAAAAAAAAACCTGTGCTGCTGGTGATGTTGGATCTAACACCTGCGTTTGATACTGAGGACCACTCAATCCTCCTCACACATCTGTCCCAGCAGGTTGGCCTCCGGGGGACTGTCTTGGAGTGGTTTCAGTCTTATTTGACCAACAGGACTTTCAGGGTGATGGTTAATGACTTCTCCTCCTCCACAGTTCCTCTGACCACTGGTGTGCCCCAGGGCAGTATCCTCGGACCACTCTTGTTCTCTTTGTGCATGCTTCCACTGAGTTCAGTCATCACCAAACACAATCTTCAGTTTCATTTTTATGCCGATGACCTCCAGATTTATATGCCAGTTGTGCCTAATAATAAAAGTGCTTTGGACTCCATACATAACTTTTTTTAAGGATATTAAGGACTGGCTGGCTCAGAATTTTCTGCACCTTAATGAAGCCAAAACAGAGTGTATTCTGTTTGGAGCTAAAACTAACTCTGATCCAGATCTTGGCTCCCTGGCTCCTTATCATAGGGCTGTGGTAAGGAACCTTGGTGTGCGGTTTGACGAATGTTTAAAATTTGAGAAACAAATTGACAGTGTGGTAAGAGCCAGTTTTTTCCAGCTGAGACTCCTGGCAAAAGTCAAACCCTTTCTAAGCCAAAAGGACCTTGAAAAGGCTATGCATGCTTTTATCAGCTCCCGGATTGACTATTGCAATGCACTTTATGTTTATCACTCAAGGCTCTCTAAACCGACTCCAACTGGTCCAAAATGCTGCTGCTCGCCTGTTGACAATACCAGGAAGCACAGCCACATCACTCCTGTACTTTACTCCCTGCACTGGCTTCCAGTCCGTTTTAGAGTTGATTTTAAACTGTTAATGTTTGTTTTTAAAGCTGTAAATGGCATTGCACCTTATTTATGTGACCTGTTAAACACACAACCCTGTCAGAGCACTTCGGTCTGCTGACCAAAACTTTCTTGAGGTTCCCAGGTCCAAACAATGGGGTGACCGTTCTTTTGCAGTAGCAGGTCCTAAGTTGTGGAATGCATTACCTCCTGAACTGAGGTCCATTAATAGTTTGCCTCTGTTTAAAGCTAAGTTAAAAACATACTTGTTCAGGGCAGCTTTTTGCACATAATTGCTTTGACACTTTTTTTGTCTATTTATTCTATTTTGGATGCTTTTATTGTGTTTTTCATACTTTTAATTTTATCTCTAGCTGGTGCTATTGGAAAGCACTTTGGTTCAGTGAAAATTGTAAAGTGCTATAGAAATAAAACTTGATTGACTGTGTAGTGACTGGTGATTAAGGTGGCAGTAACTAAACCATTACTTAAAAAGCCATCACTTGACCCAGCTATCTTAGCTAATTATAGGCCAATCTCCAACTGTTGGGGAAGTGTCGTGACACGGACCCACAACAGGGGGCGTTAATGAAGGGACAATGGAATAGCCAAAAGGTAACAATTTAATGTTGTGAAGGTGCACAACGTAATACAGACAGATACAAATATGCGTTATATCAATCCGACAAAAAGGTGACGTGTGGCAGGCTTGAAGATAGGAGACGTCCGGTGAGAGAAAAGCCGGAACCCACACAAGCCTCACCACCAACGGACCTGAAGAACACCGGAGCTGCCAAGCCCTGCGCCCCAGGTGGCCACTGTCTTCAGCAGTCAGACCTGGTACTACTGGCAGAAAACAAACAGTTCTGGATGAGTGTGAGTTCGCACACTCAGTAATCCCGCAGTCTGTGTTCAGTAAGGAGGGAGAACCTCCACCTCCAATCACACACTCGTGCAGCTCCTGAGATAACCACTTATCTGGGTGGGGGGTGAGGTGAAGCCGTCGCATTCCACACCAAACGCCAACTCCGCAGACAGGGTATCCGTCCCAGGAAAACGGCTGCAAAAAGAGATCAGACTAATACTCGAATTTAAGGTTTAGCAGAGAATTACCTGTAAGGTAGAAGATTTCTCGGTGAGGAGGTGGAGTTGCAGTCCGGTCTTTATAATGGTGGTGATGGGTGACAGCTGGTGTTGATAGATGACAGCTGTCACCTCCAGCAGTACCTCCTCTTCAGCGGCCCACACAACAGGACCCCCCTCTCATCGGGCGCCAGGTTTATCCGGGTGCCGGGTGTAGAAGTCAGCCAGGAGGGCCGGGTCCAGGATGAAGCTCCTTTTCACCCAGGAGCGTTCCTCGGGACCATACCCCTCCCAGTCCACCAGATACTGGAAGCCCCGACCCTTGCGACGGACGTCCAGAAGCCGCCGCATGGTCCATGCCGTGTCCCCGTCGATGATCCGGGCAGGAGGTGGTGCAGGTCCAGGGGTGCAGAGCGGTGAGGTGTGGTATGGTTTAATCCGCGACACGTGAAAAACAGGATGGATCCGCAGTGAAGCTGGCAGCCGTAGCTTCACTGCGGCCGGGCTGAGGACCTTGGTGATGGGAAAGGGTCCGATGTAGCTGTCTTTCAGTTTCTGTGATTCCACTTGAAGTGGGATGTCCTTCGTTGACAACCATACCTCCTGCCCAGGCTGGTATGCAGGGGCCGGGGAACGTCGGCGGTCTGCATGGGCCTTCGCCCTCGTCCGGGCCTTCAACAGGGCAGAACGGGCGGTCCGCCACACCCGGCGGCACCTCCTGAGGTGGGCCTGGACCGAGGGCACACCGACCTCACCCTCCACAAGCGGGACCAATGGGGGCTGGTACCCCAAACACACCTCGAACGGGGAGAGGCCGGTGGCAGACGACACTTGGCTGTTGTGGGCATACTCGATCCAGGCCAGATGGGTGCTCCAGGCCATCGGGTGCGCGGAGGTAACGCAACGGAGGGCCTGCTCCAACTCCTGGTTGGCCCGCTCTGCCTGTCCGTTCGTCTGGGGGTGATACCCGGACGAGAGACTCACGGTGGCCCCCAGTTCCTTGCAAAAACTCCTCCAGACCTGAGAGGAGAACTGAGGGCCACGGTCTGAGACGATGTCCGCTGGTATCCCATGCAGATGCACGACGTGGTGGACCAGGAGGTCTACTGTCTCCTGGGCCGTAGGAAGCTTCGGGAGGGCCACGAAGTGGGCCGCCTTGGAGAACCGGTCCACTATCGTCAAGATGGTGGTGTGGATCGGGCTGCACCAGGACTGGTGCAGTCGAGAACCGGCGTTTCAACTCCCTAAACGCGGCTTCACACCGATCCGACCAGGTGAAGGGGACTTTAGTGGAGGTCAGGGCTGTCAGGGGGCTAACTACCTGTCTGTAGCCCTTAATGAACCTCCTGTAGAAATTTGCAAAGCCGAGGAACTGTTGCAGTTTCCTACAGCTTGTTGGGTGGGGCCAATCTCTCACCGCCGCAACCTTGGCCAGATCAGGGGCAACGGAGTTGGAGGAGATTATGAACCCCAAGAAGGACAAAGAAGTGCGGTGGAACTCGCACTTCTCGCCATTCACAAACAGCCGGTTCTCCAACAACCGCTGTAGGACCTGACGTACATGCTTAACATGAGTCTCAGGGTCCGGAGAAAAGATGAGGATGTCGTCTAGATGCAGGAAGTCCCGCAAGACGTCATTAACCAAAGCTTGGAACGTTGCAGGGGCGTTTGTGAGGCCGAACGGCATGACCAGGTACTCAAAGTGACCTAAGGGGGTGTTAAATGCCGTCTTCCACTCGTCTCCCTTCCGGATCCGAACCAGGTGGTACGCATTCCTAAGATCGAGTTTGGTGAATATTTGGGCTCCATGCAGGGGCGTGAACACCGAATCCAACAGAGGTAACGGGTATCGGTTGTGAACCGTGATCTCGTTCAACCCTCTGTAATCGATGCATGGACGGAGTCCGCCGTCCTTTTTACCCACAAAAAAGAAACCAGCACCCATTGGGGAGGTGGAGTTCCGGATCAACCCAGCAGCTAACGAGTCCCGGATGTAGGTCTCCATTGATTCGCGTTCCAGACGTGAGAGGTTGTGCAGCCTGCTGGACGGGTACTCAGCGCCCGGAATCAAATCGATGGCACAATCGTACGGTCGGTGCGGGGGAAGGGCGAGTGCCAGATCTTTGCTGAAGACGTCAGCAAGATCGTGGTACTCACATGGCACCGCCGTCAGATTGGGCGGGACTTTGACCTCCTCCTTAGCTATCTCACCGGGTGGAACCGAGGATCCTAAACACTCCTGGTGGTAGGTTTCGCTCCACTGCATCACAACCCCAGACTGCCAATCAATCCGGGGATTGTGTTTCAACAGCCATGGAAAACCCAAAATCACTTGGGAGGTAGAAGGTGTTACAAAAAACACTATCTCCTCCCTGTGATTCCCAGACACAACCAAGGTCACGGGCTGTGTCTGGTGTGTGATTAATGGAAGAAGAGTGCCATCTAGTGCTCGTACCTTCACAGGGGAAGGCAGAGCCACCAGAGGGAGCCCTACTTCCTTTGCCCATCTGCTGTCCAGCAGATTCCCTTCTGACCCCGTGTCTATAAGTGCTGGGGCGTGAAGGGTTAAATCCTCACAAAGGATTGTGACTGAGATTCGTGCTGATTTTCAGGGTTCCCCCCCGTGCGTGTTATGGCCCACCCTTAGCCCAGTTTCTAAGGACGGGCGTTGTAGTTTGACCGTTTGGGACAGTTCCTCTGTATGTGACCTTTAGACCCACAGAAAAAACACTCCCCACGGGCCTGCCTCCCTTGTCTGTCCTTTGATTTCATTTTGGCCCTGCTCGTGTCCATAGCTTCGTCAGCAGGGGGAGCTGTAGCCACACGGGGCCCTCTGGCTGTGGAGCGTGGGGACGACGGCACCCTTTCGGACCCGGAAGGAAGAGGGACGGTCCGTGCCCGGTCATGCCCCCCGCCCTGCTCCCGACGGTGTTCCTCTAACCGGTTGTCTAAGCGTATAACCAGGTTGACAAGCCCATCAAAATCCCGCGGTTCCTCCTTAGCCAGCAGGTGCTCCTTCAGGACCGGAGACAGCCTGTTTAAGAAGGCGACGCGGCGTGCAATGGTATTCCAGCCGGACCTCGCAGCCGCGATGCGGAAGTCGACTGCATACTCGGCTGCACTCCGGCGCCCCTGTCGCATTGACAGTAGCACGCTCGAAGCGGTCTCGCCTCTGTTGGGATGATCAAAAACCTGTTTGAACTCCCTTACAAACCCAGCGTATGACGTTAGGAGCCGTGAGTTCTGCTCCCAGAGCGCCGTAACCCAGGCGCGTGTCTCTCCTCGAAGCAAATTGATGACATAAGCCACCCGGCTAGCGTCTGACGCGTACATGACGGGACGCTGTGCGAAGACGAGCGAGCACTGCATTAGGAAGTCCGCGCACGTCTCAACACAACCTCCGTACGGCTCCGGAGGGCTTATGTATGCTTCAGGGGATGGTGGGGGGGGGGGTCGTTGAACGACCAGTGGAACGTTTGTGTCTGACAAAGGACCAGCAGAAGGAGGTGTTGCAGCAGCGCCTTGATCGCGCGCCTCCACCCTGGCGGTGAGAGCCTCCATCCTCCGATTGAGGATAACGTTCTGCTCGGTGACCAGATCCAACCGAGCAGTGAAAGCGGTCAGTATTTGCTGCAGCTCCCCTAACACGCCTCCTGCTGGCGCCTGTGCACCGTGCTCTTCCATTGGCCGTTCAGGCTCGAGTTGACGCCCCTCGGGATCCATGACGCTGGCCGAGAAATCCTGTTGGGGAAGTGTCGTGACACGGACCCACAACAGGGGGCGTTAATGAAGGGACAATGGAATAGCCAAAAGGTAACAATTTAATGTTGTGAAGGTGCACAATGTAATACAGACAGATACAAATATCCGTTATATTAATCAGACAAAAAGGTCTCTTCCACAACATATCTTTTTCCTGATTCTCGCCCCTCACTGAGCCTGGTTCTGCTGGAGGATTCTTCCTGTTAAAAGGGAGTTTTTCCTTCCCACTGTCGCCAAGTGCTTGCTCACAGGGTGTCGTTTTGACTGTTGGGGTTTTTCCGTAATTATTATATGACTTTGCCTTACAATATAAAGCGCCTTGGGGCAACTGTTTGTTGTGATTTGGCGCTATATAAATAAAATTGATTGGATTGCAACCCAATTGGATTGAATGTTAATAGTAATGAAAGTAGTGGTACTCATTCTGAACTCGGTTCTCTGCATCTACTGATGTGGATCTGTGTCTAGGCAAACAGTCTCAAACAGATCAGCTAGACACTACTTTTGATACTAATCAATCAATTTTATTTATATTGCGCCAAATCACAACAAACAGTTGCCCCAAGGCACTTTATATTGTAAGGCAAGGCCATACAATAATTACGTAAAAACCCCAACGGTCAAAACGACCCCCTGTGAGCAAGCACTTGGCGACAGTGGGAAGGAAAAACTCCCTTTTAACAGGAAGAAACCTCCAGCAGTACCAGGCTCAGGGAGGGGCAGTCTTCTGCTGGGACTGGTTGGGGCTGAGGGAGAGAATCAGGAAAAATACATGCTGTGGGGGGGAGCAGAGATCAATCACTAATGATTAAATGCAGAGTGGTGCATACAGAGCAAAAAGAGAAAGAAACACTCAGTGCATCATGGGAACCCCCCAGCAGTCTAAGTCTATAGCAGCATAACTAAGGGATGGTTTAGGGTCACCTGATCCAGCCCTAACTATAAGCTTTAGCAAAAAGGAAAGTTTTAAGCCTAATCTTAAAAGTAGAGAGAGTGTCTGTCTCCCTGATCCGAAATGGGAGCTGGTTCCACAGGAGAGGAGCCTGAAAGCTGAAGGCTCTGCCTCCCATTCTACTCTTACAAACCCTAGGAACTACAAGTAAGCCTGCAGTCTGAGAGCGAAGCGCTCTATTGGGGTGATATGGTACTATGAGGTCCCTAAGATAAGATGGGACCTGATTATTCAAAACCTTATAAGTAAGAAGAAGAATTTTAAATTCTATTCTAGAATTAACAGGAAGCCAATGAAGAGAGGCCAATATGGGTGAGATATGCTCTCTCCTTCTAGTCCCCGTTAGTACTCTAGCTGCAGCATTTTGAATTAACTGATGGCTTTTCAGGGAACTTTTAGGACAACCTGATAATAATGAATTACAATAGTCCAGCCTAGAGGAAATAAATGCATGAATTAGTTTTTCAGCATCAATCTGAGACAAGACCTTTCTAATTTTAGAGATATTGCGTAAATGCAAAAAAGCAGTCTTACATATTTGTTTAATATGCGCTTTGAATGACATATCCTGATCAAAAATGACTCCAAGATTTCTCATAGTATTACTAGAGGTCAGGGTAATGCCATCCAGAGTAAGGATCTGGTTAGACACCATGTTTCTAAGATTTGTGGGGCCAAGTACAATAACTTCAGTTTTATCTGAGTTTAAAAGCAGGAAATTAGAGGTCATCCATGTCTTTATGTCTGTAAGACAATCCTGCAGTTTAGCTAATTGGTGTGTGTCCTCTGGCTTCATGGATAGATAAAGCTGGGTATCATCTGAGTAACAATGAAAATTTAAGCAATGCCGTCTAATAATACTGCCTAAGGGAAGCATGTATAAAGTGAATAAAATTGGTCCTAGCACAGAACCTTGTGGAACTCCATAATTAACCTTAGTCTGTGAAGAAGATTCCCCATTTACATGAACAAATGGTAATCTATTAGATAAATATGATTCAAACCAGCGCAGTGCCTTTAATACCTATGGCATGCTCTAATCTCTGTAATAAAATTTTATGGTCAACAGTATCAAAAGCACTGATTACAGTCAATCTGTTGCTGCACATGTTGATAGAGAGTCAAGTGTTTTGAGCGACTCCAAGTCCAGTTTGAAGCAAAATAACTTAGACACATGTTTCAATTTCTGTCATGGGGGAAAAGTCAGATTCCATTTTGATGCTGAGCACCACACCTCTTAATCAAGTTGGTAGTAGTACTGTTTTGATGCATGGCAGTCGAAACAGTGATACTGGTGACAGTAATGAACTAGGTTTTCCTAGTGGTGATGACATGTCCTTACTTCCCAAAACACACATTCATCCATGTCTAGAAAAGGAAGGTATGTCCTCCGCAGAAAGAGTCCAGGTGATGCCTTCCCCAGATCCTGAGGGTTCTAGTCCTGGTGTCAGTCTGAGTGATATAGATGACGACAAAGATGAACTGAGTGTGGTAGCCCCCTCAGAATGCTACTTGCCTCAAAATAGGTTGGAAATAAACTGTAACACGTCAGCCTTTCTCCCTGTTTCCACTGTGGACCCAGGAGAGTCACACAGTTTTTCATCAGTCGCCTCTGTGGATCCAGGACGGTCACCATCTTTGTCAATGAACTTCAGCCGGCCTGCATCATTGTCTACAAACTCCAGCCAGTGGTGCAACAATGTTAAGGTGTCTCGGTGGTACTGACAATGGTTGTTATAACAACGTGGAATTGTCTCAAGTTCAGTCATGCTCACCCCTATCTCGCAGTTCCTCTAAGACCAAAGGTTAGAAGGGGTTTCTGTCCTCTCATAGCCAGACCAGTTCACCCAGGGTTGGCAGGCCTTTCCTGCCCGGGTGTAATCCTGTTCATTCCTCCTCTGGTTTTCAAACAAGTTCATCCCTGTTAGGCAAGCCAATCCTGCTAGTTTGTCCCAGTTTGGCAGGCCTTTCCTGCCCGGGTGTGATCCTGCTAGTTCAATCCCTGGTTTCCAGACCAGTTCATCCCTGTTAGGCAGGCCTTTCCAACCCGGGCATAATCCTATTCATTTCTCCCCAGGTTTCCAGACCACTCTTGGGTCTCTAGCTCCTGGTTTTCAGACCAGGCCCTTGTCCCTAAGCCCTGGTCTTCTTTCCCCTGGTTCCCAGACCAGTTCCAGGGTTTTACCTCCTGATTTTCAGCCCTGTCCTGGTTTTTTGTCCTCTGGTTTCCGGACTGGTCCTAGATTTCCATCCCCTGGTCTCCAGACCAATCCCAGTTTTTGAACCGGTACGCCCCTGTTTGGCAGGACTTTCCTGCTGGGTCATGATTCATTTGGGTTGTCTCCCAGTTTTCAAACAAGTACAGCCCTGTTGGGCGGGCCTTTCCTGCCCAGTGGTTGTCAGGGGTTGTTGTCCTGTGGTCCTCTGGATGGGTCTCCCTGATTGAGTCGGTGTTCCTCCTTGGGTCCTGTCCCCTCCTTCCGCCCGGTGTTTCTTTTTCAGTGTTTGGGGTTTTTCTTGGTTTCCCATTTTGGGGCCCCCATGTTTGTCTCCTGCTCCCAGGTGTTTCTGGCATAGTCGGTTGGCTGTCGGGGGCCAGCTGTCTGGGGGGTACTGTTGTGGTTCTGTCAGTGTTGGGGTTTTAGTCTCCTGTCTCTTCTCACATCTGTCCCCAGCTCCTATCTACTGTTATTTCTGCACTCATCTCCTTATGTCCTCACACTTGGTCCCAAAGTATCTACTCATATCTTCTTTCAGCTCTTGTCTCCTTGTTAGGTCATCACATCTTGTCTTTTCACCTTTATCTTGTCAAGTAGTAGTCCCTGCCTTTGTCTGTCTATTTCCTTCAGTTTCTAGCAATGTCTGGCTATCTGCTGCCATCTAGTGTTCCCTTTTATTATCTTCAGTTTCAGGTAATATCTGTTTACTGCCATCTGGTGTTCTCTTAAATTCTTTACACATCAGTCTCTAAGTGCACCTGCTTGAGTGTCCACCTGCAACAATTAAGGCTGGCTATATATTGTGACTCCTGTTTGGCCTTAGTTGTGGGTCCATTGCATGTATGCATTTTTGAACGTTGCTGGTGTTACTGCTGGGTCACTGGAATCTATTTCCTCTTGAGTAATCTGAATTCACCTTGCATTTTTGGAAGTCTTGCTATTTCCTAAGTGCTCTCCCCCTTCAAGGAGGAGACTGTTCTTCCCTCAGTTTTCCAGCCTCCTTGCTATTTTGTATTTTGCATTTATCTTTTACATAAGGAGGAAGTTTATGTTGATTTGGGACATTCTGCGTATTATGTTAAGTTTCCCTTTTGATTGTGGAATTTATGCTCTCCTTTTCTGAAGAAGATATTCCTCAGAACTGTCACTGTTTTTGAAGACTCCTGTGTTGAACTCACCCTTTGAAGCTTACTCCTGTGTTGAACTCACCTTGCACCAAAAGACTATTCTTCAGTTTTTATCTTCTGTGAATTAAAAAAAATGCTGTTCTTGATCTTCTGTCTTCTTGTTTGGCTGACCTGCTATTGGGGTTCAATTTAGTCTGTCCCTACGCCCAACCGTAGCACATGAGCCCTTAAAGTGGATCATCATCAACAGTGAGTTCAGTTGGAGACCTCTGACGGGTTTCTGCAATAATCCCAAAAATAAGACATTAAAGTCATCTAGTCTGGAAGATACAAAGGCAGGAATCAAAGTCTCTGCATCTGCTGCAGACAGAAAAGGTCAAATCCATCAAATTACAGAGGAGATAGAAAACATTCTTAGTGACATCTGTAATGTCAAGGTCAAAGGACTGTGTGGGCTCAAAGGTCACCACAGCATTTTTGTGATGACTAACACATGAGTCCAAGGTTAATGTTCGCTGGTCAAACTGATGCCTGTGCCCTGCAGGACCAGTGCCCACCATCTCAGACTTGTCAGAATTCAAAAGCAACAAGTTGCCAAAGATCCAGTTTTTCACTGAAGCCAGACAGTCCTCTAAACTCCTAGTGTGGGTGACATTGTTGCCATGTGCAACTGAACATTATTGGCATAGTAATGGAAAGTAATTCCAGCAACAGGACATCCTTCTGGCTGCTGCCTTGTGTTTACTTGGTGTCACCACAGCAGACTGCAGGTGGATCTGCATGTTGATTTGGCACAAAGTTTATGTTGGATGCCTTTCCTGACGCAACTCCACATTACATGGAGAAATGTGGCAGGGGTGGGACTTGAACTTGGGCAGAGGTGGGTTTGGATCTGGAACCTTCTGCACTGGAAACTGAGAGTAAGATTCTCTTCATAGTCATAACCTCCACAATTAACCAACATGTGGTGCTTTCGCCTGCATTAAACACAGACATTTTTTCCTCTGACCATTTTAATCAACTCTTTAATAACTAATAACAGCTTTAAAAACGACTCCTTTATAGATCAAATCTATAATTTATGAGCCATAACGTTTTCTAGTTGTTACCCATCTTTTCCATATCCTCTACACCAGTGGCGGATGCTGGTCTTACAAGGAGGGGAAGCTCAATTTCAGCCCACATCATAAAATGTGTTGGTTTATTTATACGTAAATTCTACCCTCCGTTCCTTTTCAAGAAAATGATCTGTGACCCTGTCGTACCAACAAGGCGTCTTTTCCAGGGACTTGACTAGTGTCCTCTCAATGGCCAGCAGAGCTAGGCTGCTTAAACGGCCTTGGCCCATGGTATTGCGGGTGTAAGACTAGAGCCCCTTTAAACAGGAGAAGCTCCTCTCTACACCTGCAGATGTAGCTCCAATCATTGCCACTAATGACCATAGTTTGTACACCTGAGGCATTGCACTGTCCAACTCCATGTCTTTCAGAAACAGCAAGAAATCACATAGCTTTCCCCTGTTGCCCTACAAGTCCTGGTTTGAATATAGGACTTGAAGTTCAGACCTCAGTCTCCCTGAATCAAAGAACTGGCCAAAACTTTTCAGGACACTCTGAAATGCCTCCTCTGGAAACACTTGTGGTGGTGGTTGGCTCTCACTGCGGTATTGTATCACTTCCTGTTCTGGAGCACAGCGGTGTTTTTCTGTATCTGTTAGCTGTTTAATCTGCGCAGTTAGATTGATCTAGTTATCTAGATTACGATTTGTTTCCCAGTGTAATCTTTATGTGCCTTAACTAAAGCACTCCTTCTGCTGAATCACCTCTAAATTATTTACACATTATTCACTTTGCGTGTTTTTAGGAATCCGCTAGCTTAGCGTAGCTACTAGCTCTTAGCCGATTTAGCATGGCGGCTTCTCCTGTCTCTCCCGCACTTTTCTGCTCTGGGTGTGAAATGTTTAGTTATTCCTCGGCCTCCTTTAGCAGTAACGGTACTTGTAATAAGTGTAGCTTATTCGTAGCTTTGGAGGCCAGGCTGGGCGAATTGGAGACTCGGCTCCACACCGTGGAAAATTCTACAGCTAGCCAGGCCCCTGTAGTCGGTGCGGACCAAGGTAGCTTAGCCGCCGTTAGTTACCCCCTGGCAGATCCCGAGCAGCCGGGAAAGCAGGCTGACTGGGTGACTGTGAGGAGGAAGCGTAGTTCTAAACAGAAGCCCCGTGTACACCGCCAACCCGTTCACATCTCTAACCGTTTTTCCCCACTCGACGACACACCCGCCGAGGATCAAACTCTGGTTATTGGCGACTCTGTTTTGCGAAATGTGAAGTTAGCGACACCAGCAACCATAGTCAATTGTCTTCCGGGGGCCAGAGCAGGCAACATTGAAGGAAATTTGAAACTGCTGGCTAAGGCTAAGCGTAAATTTGGTAAGATTGTAATTCACGTCGGCAGTAATGACACCCGGTTACGCCAATCGGAGGTCACTAAAATTAACATTAAATCGGTGTGTAACTTTGCAAAAACAATGTCGGACTCTGTAGTTTTCTCTGGGCCCCTCCCCAATCGGACCGGGAGTGACATGTTTAGCCGCATGTTCTCCTTGAATTGCTGGCTGTCTGAGTGGTGTCCAAAAAATGAGGTGGGCTTCATAGATAATTGGCAAAGCTTCTGGGGAAAACCTGGTCTTGTTAGGAGAGACGGCATCCATCCCACTTTGGATGGAGCAGCTCTCATTTCTAGAAATCTGGCCAATTTTCTTAAATCCTCCAAACCGTGACTATCCAGGGTTGGGACCAGGAAGCAGAGTTGTAGTCTTACACACCTCTCTGCAGCTTCTCTCCCCCTGCCATCCCCTCATTACCCCATCCCCGTAGAGACGGTGCCTGCTCCCAGACTACCAATAACCAGCAAAAATCTATTTAAGCATAAAAATTCAAAAAGAAAAAATAATATAGCACCTTCAACTGCACCACAGACTAAAACAGTTAAATGTGGTCTATTAAACATTAGGTCTCTCTCTTCTAAGTCCCTGTTGGTAAATGATATAATAATTGATCAACATATTGATTTATTCTGCCTTACAGAAACCTGGTTACAGCAGGATGAATATGTTAGTTTAAATGAGTCAACACCCCCGAGTCACACTAACTGTCAGAATGCTCGTAACACGGGCCGGGGCGGAGGATTAGCAGCAATCTTCCATTCCAGCTTATTAATTAATCAAAAACCCAGACAGAGCTTTAATTCATTTGAAAGCTTGACTCTTAGTCTTGTCCATCCAAATTGGAAGTCCCAAAAACCAGTTTTATTTGTTATCTATCGTCCACCTGGTCGTTACTGTGAGTTTCTCTGTGAATTTTCAGACCTTTTGTCTGACTTAGTGCTTAGCTCAGATAAGATAATTATAGTGGGCGATTTTAACATCCACACAGATGCTGAGAATGACAGCCTCAACACTGCATTTAATCTATTATTAGACTCTATTGGCTTGGCTCAAAAAGTAAATGAGTCCACCCACCACTTTAATCATATCTTAGATCTTGTTCTGACTTATGGTATGGAAATAGAAGACTTAACAGTATTCTCTGAAAACTCCCTTCTGTCTGATCATTTCTTAATAACATTTACATTTACTCTGATGGACTACCCAGCAGTGGGGAATAAGTTTCATTACACTAGAAGTCTTTCAGAAAGCGCTGTAACTAGGTTTAAGGATATGATTCCTTCTTTATGTTCTCTAATGCCATATACCAACACAGTGCAGAGTAGCTACCTAAACTCTGTATGTGAGATAGAGTATCTCGTCAATAGTTTTACATCCTCATTGAAGACAACTTTGGATGCTGTAGCTCCTCTAAAAAAGAGAGCTTTAAATCAGAAGTGCCTGACTCCGTGGTATAACTCACAAACTCGTAGCTTAAAGCAGATAACCCGTAAGTTGGAGAGGAAATGGCATCTCACTAATTTAGAAGATCTTCACTTAGCCTGGAAAAAGAGTCTGTTACGCTATAAAAAAAGCCCTCCGTAAAGCTAGGACATCTTTCTACTCATCACTAATTGAAGAAAATAAGAACAACCCCAGGTTTCTTTTCAGCACTGTAGCCAGGCTGACAGAGTCAGAGCTCTATTGAGCTGAGTGTTCCATTGACTTTGGCTAGTGATGACTTCATGACTTTCTTTGCTAACAAAATTTTAACTATTAGAGAAAAAATTACTCATAACCATCCCAAAGACGTATCGTTATCTTTGGCTGCTTTCAGTGATGCCGGTATTTGGTTAGACTCTTTCTCTCCGATTGTTCTGTCTGAGTTATTTTCATTAGTTACTTCATCCAAACCATCAACATGTTTATTAGACCCCATTCCTACCAGGCTGCTCAAGGAAGCCCTACCATTATTTAATGCTTCGATCTTAAATATGATCAATCTATCTTTGTTAGTTGGCTATGTACCACAGGCTTTTAAGGTGGCAGTAATTAAACCATTACTTAAAAAGCCATCACTTGACCCAGCTATCTTAGCTAATTATAGGCCAATCTCCAACCTTCCTTTTCTCTCAAAACTTCTTGAAAGGGTAGTTGTAAAACAGCTAACTGATCATCTGCAGAGGAATTGTTGTGAAAGTGACGTGACACGGACCCACAACAGGGGGCGTTAATGAACGGACAATGGATAAGCCAAAAAGTAACAATTTAATGTTGTGAATCGCACAACAACGTACAGACAATAACAATATGGTGGACTGTCAATCATACACCAGGTGACGTGTGGGCAGGCTCGACGATAGAAGACGCCTGGAGAGAGAAGAGCTGGATCCCCACACAGCTTCCACCACCAACGGAGCTGAAGAACACCGGAGCCGCCAAGCCCTGCGCCCCAGGTGGCCGCTGTCTTCAGCAGTCAGACACGGTACTGCTGGCAGAGAACAGAGACAGTCCAGATGAGTGTGAGTTCGCACACTCAGTAATCCCACAGTCTGTATTAAGTAAAGGAGGGAAAACCTCCACCTCCAATCACACACACTCGTGCAGCTCCTGGTCAACCACTTATCTGAGTTGGGGTGTGAGGCGAAGCCGTCGCTGTCACACCAAACGCCAATCCTCCAGATAAGGAAACACTCCAGGAAAACGGCTGCAAATAGAAGTTCAGGTTAAACACACACAGTGTCAGTCAGCAGAGAAATTACCTGAATGGTAGTTGATTTCTCGGCGAGGAGGTGGAGTTGCAGTCCGGTCTTTGTAGTGGTGGTGATGGGTGACAGCTTGTGTTGATTGATGACAGCTGTCACCTCCAGCAAAGCCGACGCCCTCTCGTGCTTGAAGCCCGCACTTCAAGCAGGGCGCCATCTTGTGGTGGTGGGCCAGCAGTACCTCCTCTTCAGCGGCCAACACAACAGGAATGGTCTATTTGAAGAGTTTCAGTCAGGTTTTAGAATTCATCATAGTACAGAAACAGCATTAGTGAAGGTTACAAATGATCTTCTTATGGCCTCGGACAGTGGACTCATCTCTGTGCTTGTTCTGTTAGACCTCAGTGCTGCTTTTGATACTGTTGACCATAAAATTTTATTACAGAGATTAGAGCATGCCATAGGTATTAAAGGCACTGCGCTGCGGTGGTTTGAATCATATTTGTCTAATAGATTACAATTTGTTCATGTAAATGGGGAATCTTCTTCACAGACTAAAGTTAATTATGGAGTTCCACAAGGTTCTGTGCTAGGACCAATTTTATTCACTTTATACATGCTTCCCTTAGGCAGTATTATTAGACGGTATTGCTTAAATTTTCATTGTTACGCAGATGATACCCAGCTTTATCTATCCATGAAGCCAGAGGACACACACCAATTAGATAACTGCAGGATTGTCTTACAGACATAAAGACATGGATGACCTCTAATTTCCTGCTTTTAAACTCAGATAAAACTGAAGTTATTGTACTTGGCCCCACAAATCTTAGAAACATGGTGTCTAACCAGATCCTTACTCTGGATGGCATTACCCTGACCTCTAGTAATACTGTGAGAAATCTTGGAGTCATTTTTGATCAGGATATGTCATTCAAAGCGCATATTAAACAAATATGTAGGACTGCTTTTTTGCATTTGTGCAATATCTCTAAAATTAGAAAGGTCTTGTCTCAGAGTGATGCTGAAAAACTAATTCATGCATTTATTTCCTCTAGGCTGGACTATTGTAATTCATTATTATCAGGTTGTCCTAAAAGTTCCCTGAAAAGCCTTCAGTTAATTCAAAATGCTGCAGCTAGAGTACTAACGGGGACTAGAAGGAGAGAGCATATCTCACCCATATTGGCCTCTCTTCATTGGCTTCCTGTTAATTCTAGAATAGAATTTAAAATTCTTCTTCTTACTTATAAGGTTTTGAATAATCAGGTCCCATCTTATCTTAGGGACCTCGTAGTACCATATCACCCCAATACAGCGCTTCGCTCTCAGACTGCAGGCTTACTTGTAGTTCCTAGGGTTTGTAAGAGTAGAATGGGAGGCAGAGCCTTCAGCTTTCAGGCTCCTCTCCTGTGGAACCAGCTCCCAATTCAGATCAGGGAGACAGACACCCTCTCTACTTTTAAGATTAGGCTTAAAACTTTCCTTTTTGCTAAAGCTTATAGTTAGGGCTGGATCAGGTGACCCTGAACCATCCCTTAGTTATGCTGCTATAGACTTAGACTGCTGGGGGGTTCCCATAATGCACTGAGTGTTTCTTTCTCTTTTTGCTCTGTATGCACCACTCTGCATTTAATCATTAGTGATCGATCTCTGCTCCCCTCCACAGCATGTCTTTTTCCTGGTTCTCTCCCTCAGCCCCAACCAGTCCCAGCAGAAGACTGCCCCTCCCTGAGCCTGGTTCTGCTGGAGGTTTCTTCCTGTTAAAAGGGAGTTTTTCCTTCCCACTGTAGCCAAGTGCTTGCTCACAGGGGGTCGTTTTGACCGTTGGGGTTTTACATAATTATTGTATGGCCTTGCCTTACAATATAAAGCGCCTTGGGGCAACTGTTTGTTGTGATTTGGCGCTATATAAAAAAATTGATTGATTGATTGATTGATCTCATCAAATATCCCTGGATTGAACAATTCCAAGAAGCGCAGACTTTCCAAATTTGCAAAACACCGAGGTAGCTGCTCTGTGAGATCCTGTAGTTGTGACAGACGGCATTTTCTCATGGGCTCAGTTTGTGGGTCTGATGTGAGATCTCCTGCTTTGGCATAAACAGCTTGGAAAGCCCCCTCTGACCTCTTCTCTTTGACAAAAGCAAGAAGAGACTCAATTCTTTTCTTGCAGTACAGAACATCCATAGCTCTCTGCTGGACAATGTCAAACACCACATCAGTCTAAGAGAAGATTTGTTCATATGTGTACAACATGAACACAAACTCAAAATCCTCCAGTTTCAGCAGAAGGCCTTTGGCACAGTCTGTGTCGTCATCCATGGACTTATCTGCAAAGATCAATCAATCAATCAATCAACTTTTTTCTCATCTCAAACGTTTGCAGGAGGGCATCATAGTTGTTTGCCCCAGTGATCACTATCCGTGATGTGAAATTCTATTGAGTAGGAGCATTTCTGGGCAACCTTGAGCAGCCTGCAGACTGAAGAAAAGACATCCTCTTTGTGGATTTTGAGAAAAATGTGGCAAACCCAGAGAGTGATGCAAAAATTTTTCTGCACTCAGATAAGCATTTAGCCCCTTGAGACAGAACCAGATTCAGTCTGTGTGCATAGCAATGCACAAACATTGCACTGGGGGTTATTGCTTTAACTTTCAGCTGCAAACCATTGAGAGCTGAAGCCATGACAGCAGCCCCATGATACGAGGTCTGTCAATAAAGTAACGGTCCTCTTTATTTTTTTCAAAAACTATATGGATTTCATTCATATGTTTTTACATCAGACATGCTTGAATCCTCGTGCACATGCGTGAGTTTTTCCACGCCTGTTGGTTACGTGAGCACACCTTGGGAAGGAGTGGTCCCGCCCCCTCGGCTCATTTTCATTCTTAGGAAATGGCGGAATGAAAAGGACTTTTTTCCATCAGAATTTTTTCAGAAACTGTTAGACTGGCACCTGGAAACAATTTGAAAAATTTATCTGGCTTTCGGTGAAAATTTTACGGGCTTAGAGTAAAAAACAGGTGCATGGACTCTCAGTGAGCTGTGACTTTAATTGGCTCCAGCTTGCAGTCCTATGATGGTGCTCCATCATCAGCTGTGCCGCGCTGAGTCCACGTCTCTCTGCTCCTTCATCCTTCTCTTTTCAGTCTCTTTAGAGAGAAGCTCCACTGTTTCCAAGGGGAGAAAGTCACATGGTAACAAGTTTCTGTACATAATCTGAATGTGTCCTTTACCATTTTCTGGTTGGATTTCATACACTGGACTATCTGGGTGTTTCTTCTGGGTCACTACATACACTTTGTCTTCCCAGAATGATCTCAGTTTTCCCGGTCCACCTTTCTCTGTTAAGTTCTGAACAAGGTGAGATGAGCTCTGTTCGTTTGTCATTAGGCCAAACATCAGATCAGTGGGCAACTTTGGACTGCAACCAAATTACAGGACATATGGGGCATCCCCCGTAGCCTCACTGTGTGCAGCTGAAGGAATGAACCACTTTTGCCAAAGAGGACTTCCAGTCTGCTTTAGCCGCTTCAGGCAAATTTCTGAGCATTGCCAACAAATTAAATCGCTCCACCTGTCCATTCCCTTGGGGGTGGTAGGGTGTTGTTTTTTTTCCTGGTTCTCTCCCTCAGCCCCAACCAGTCCCAGCAGAAGACTGCCCCTCCCTGAGCCTGGTTCTGCTGGAGGTTTCTTCCTGTTAAAAGGGAGTTTTTCCTTCCCACTGTAGCCAAGTGCTTGCTCACAGGGGGTCGTTTTGACCGTTGGGGTTTTACATCATTATTGTATGGCCTTGCCTTACAATATAAAGCGCCTTGGGGCAACTGTTTGTTGTGATTTGGCGCTATATAAAAAAAAAAAATTGATTGATTGATTGACCCCTGCACACCACTTTACTCCTGGAGCTTTGCAGTTTATTTTGAAACTCCTTACCCTGGTCATGATGGAGACATGTGGGAAAACCAAATCTGAGGGCAAAATCTCCAAATATCTTCTCGGCAGCAGTGTGGGCAGCTTTGTAACGACGGGGATCAGCCCGGGCAAAGTGGTCCATTAAAACCAGGATGTACTCGTATCCTCCTCCTACATCTCTCCAAGCGTAGGAAATCAACAGACACTAATTCAAACACAGAATCTTCCTCCTGAGCCGCTTTTCCCACCACTTTTGGATTTTCAGCTACTGAGGTGACTTCTGCTTCACTAATGAGAGAGGAAATGGTGACCCGGCAGAACCATGGCTCATTTTCTTGGGACTTTATTTTACTGCCTGCACCACACAGTGCATTACCTCAGGATTAACATCTTGTGTGCACTTTTCATATATTGCTCCATATCTAAGGGCATACGTGAGACTATCTGAACCCCTATTGGCTTTCCCAGGGTGATACTTCATCACAAACTGGAAATCGGCTCGTTCTGCCACCAATCTCTGCGTGGTGGTATTTAACTTGGCGGTGGTGAGCACATAAGTAAGGGGATTATTGTCTGTACAGACAGTAAATGGTGGCGAATAATACAGATAATCCAGAAACCTCTCACATATGGCCCTTCAGGGTAAGAAACTCCACCTTCCCTGAATGAAGATGGTAGTTCTTCTCAGGGTTTGTAAGCATCCTGGAGCCATACGCTATCACCACGAGCTTGTCCTGTTGCCATTGAAACAGCACGGCCCCAAGCCCTTCCTGTGAAGCATCACAGTGCTCTGTCCTCAGGACTCTCTGGAGGAGGTGGCTGAGAGGAGGGTGTTAGCTAAGTTCAAATCCATCATGAACAACTCCTCTCACCCTTTGCACTGGACTGTAGTGGAGCTTATCAGCTCCTTCAGTGACAGACTGAGGCACCCTCAGTGCAAGAAGGAACGATACTGCAGGTCGTTCCTCCCTGCTGCTGTCAGACTGTACAATAACACTGTGAAATAACCACATGCAATAATATGTCCACAAATCATGTGCAATAACAACTTGTTTACATATCCCTGCACTGTCACCTTATCACATCTAAACTCCACTTCACATATAGTAAAGAAGATGCTCCTATCTCTTTATCAATCCCAATCATGTTTATATATGCATACAACCCCTGGCAATAATTATGGAATCACCGGCCTCGGAGGATGTTCATTCAGTTGTTTAATTTTGTAGAAAAAAAGCAGATCATAGACATGACACAAACTAAAGTCATTTCAAATGGCAACTTTCTGGCTTTAAGAAACACTATAAGAAATCAAGAAAAAAAATTGTGGCAGTCAGTAACGGTTACTTTTTTAGACCAAGCAGAGGGAAAAAAATATAGAATCACTCAATTCTGAGGAATAAATTATGGAATCACCCTGTAAATTTTCATCCCCAAAACTAACACCTGCATCAAATCAGATCTGCTCGTTAGTCTGCATCTAAAAAGGAGTGATCACACCTTGGAGAGGTGTTGCACCAAGTGGACTGACATGAATCATGGCTCCAACATGAGAGATGTCAATTGAAACAAAGGAGAGGATTATCAACCTCTTAAAAGAGAGTAAATCATCACGCAATGTTGCAAAAGATGTTGGTTGTTCACAGTCAGCTGTGTCTAAACTCTGGACCAAATACAAACAACATGGGAAGGTTGTTAAAGGCAAACATACTAGTAGACCAAGGAAGACATCAAAGCATCAAGACAGAAAACTTAAAGCAATATGTCTCAAAAATCGAAAATTCACAACAAAACAAATGAGGAACGAATGGGAGGAAACTGGAGTCAACGTCTGTGACCGAACTGTAAGAAACCGCCTAAAGGAAATGGGATTTACATACAGAAAAGCTAAACGAAAGCCATCATTAACACCTAAACAGAAAAAAAACAAGGTTACAATGGGCTAAGGAAAAGCAATCGTGGACTGTGGATGACTGGATGAAAGTCATATTCAGTGATGAATCTCGAATCTGCATTGGGCAAGGTGATGATGCTGGAACTTTTGTTTGGTGCCGTTCCAATGAGATTTATAAAGATGACTGCCTGAAGAGAACATGTAAATTTCCACAGTCATTGATGATATGGGGCTGCATGTCAGGTAAAGGCACTGGGGAGATGGCTGTCATTACATCATCAATAAATGCACAAGTTTACGTTGATATTTTGGACACTTTTCTTATCCCATCAATTGAAAGGATGTTTGGGGATGATGAAATCATTTTTCAAGATGATAATGCATCTTGCCATAGAGCAAAAACTGTGAAAACATTCCTTGCAAAAAGACACATAGGGTCAATGTCATGGCCTGCAAATAGTCCGGATCTTAATCCAATTGAAAATCTTTGGTGGAAGTTGAAGAAAATGGTCCATGACAAGGCTCCAACATGCAAAGCTGATCTGGCAACAGCAATCAGAGAAAGTTGGAGCCAGATTGATGAAGAGTACTGTTTGTCACTCATTAAGTCCATGCCTCAGAGACTGCAAGCTGTTATAAAAGCCAGAGGTGGTGCAACAAAATACTAGTGATGTGTTGGAGCATTCTTTTGTTTTTCATGATGCCATAATTTTTTCCTCAGAATTGAGTGATTCCATATTTTTTTCCTCTGCTTGGTCTAAAAAAGTAACCGTTACTGACTGCCACAATTATTTTTCCTGATTTCTTATAGTGTTTCTTAAAGCCAGAAAGTTGCCATTTGAAATGACTTTAGTTTTGTGTCATGTCTGTGATCTGCTTTTTTTTTTTCTACAAAATTAAACAACTGAATGAACATCCTCCGAGGCCGGTGACTCCATAATTTTTGCCAGGGGTTGTACGAGGTCTATTAGAAAAGTATCCGACCTTATTATTTTTTTAAAAACCATATGGATTTGAATCACGTGTGATTACATCAGACATGCTTGAACCCTCGTGGGCATGCGAGAGTTTTTTCACGCCTGTCGGTTACGTCATTCGCCTGTGGGCAGTCTTTGAGTGAGGAGTCGTCCACCCGCTTGTCGATTTTTTTCATTGTTTAGGAATGGCTGAGAGACTGTTGCTTTGTTTGATAAAAAATTTTTCAAAACTGTAAGGCACAACTGAGTGGACACCATTCAATAAATTCAGCTGGTTTTCGGTAAAAATTTTAACGGCTGATGAGAGATTTTGGTCTGGTAGTGTCGCTTTAAGGACGGTCCACGGCGCCTGACGTGATCTGCGCTTCGAGGCGGCAGCGTCTCGCCATTTCAAGTTGAAAACTTCCACATTTCAGGCTCTGTTGACGCAGTAAGTCGTCAGAGAACAGAGAACTTTCAGAAGAAGTCGGCATGAGGAGTTTATTCGGACATTCCATTGTTAACGGTCATTTTGTAATGAAAGAACGTGCGGGCAGAGTCGCATGTCGGGCCGGACCCGACCGCGGGGGGTCGCGGCAGGAAAAACACCTCCGTTGGAAATCTTAACGGGCAAGTTGGAACATGCCCAAGCTGTTAAACAATTTCTCAGTTACTCACTTGTTGAAAGCCATTAAAAGCCGCCTGAATTCTACAAATGGTTTTCAACACGGAGGTGTTTTTCCTGTCGCGGCGCACACAGATTTGCCGAGTCGTCACGGAAACGACTCGGCGAATTTGCGCGCACGTCTTTCATTAAAAAAATGTCCTTAAACAGTGGAATGTCCGCATAAAGTCCTCATGCCGGCCTCTTCTGAATCTTCTCTGTTCTCTCACGATGTCCTGGGTGAATTAAGCCTTAAATTAGGATGTTTTAAGCTCGAAATAGTTAAAAAAAAAATAAAAGGGTTGGTTTATTATCTAAGAGACCTCGTATATACGTGTGTGTGTGTGTATGTATATATATTCTATTTCTAGCTCATTTTATATTGTTACAAGTAGTATTATTATTATTGCTTATCCTTTTACACGCTGTTTGATCTAATCAAATCAATTTTATTTATATAGCACCAAATCATAAGAAACAGTTGCCCCAAGGCGCTTTATATTGTAAGGCAAAAGCCATACAATAATTACGGAAAAACCCCAACGGTCAAAACGACCCCTTGTGAGCAAGCACTTGGCGACAGTGGGAAGGAAAAACTCCCTTTTAACAGGAAGAAACCTCCAGCAGAACCAGGCTCAGGGAGGGGCAGTCTTCAGACTCTTTTTCCAGGCTAAGTGAAGATCTTTTAAATTAGTGAGACGCCATTTCCTCTCCAACTTACGGGTTATCTGCTTTAAGCTGCGAGTTTGTGAGTTATACCACGGACTCAGGCACTTCTGATTTAAGGCTCTCTTTTTCAGAGGAGCTACAGCATCCAAAGTTGTCCTCAATGAGGATATAAAACTATTGACGAGATAATCTATCTCACTCACAGAGTTTAGGTAGCTACTCTGCACTGTGTTGGTATATGGCATTGGAGAACATAAAGAAGGAATCATATCCTTAAACCTAGTTACAGCGACAGACAAAACGTCTGTTGCTCTATAAAAAAGCCCTCCGTAAAGCTAGGACATCTTACTACTCATCACTTATTGAAGAAAATAAGAACAACTCCAGGTTTCTTTTCAGCACTGTAGCCAGGCTGACAAAGAGTCAGAGCTCTATTGAGCCGAGTATTCCTTTAACTTTAACTAGTAATGACTTCATGACTTTCTTTGCTAATAAGATTTTAACTATTAGAGAAAAAATTATTCATAACCATCCCAAAGACATATCGTTATCTTTGGCTGCTTTCAGTGATGCCGGTATTTGGTTAGACTCTTTCTCTCTGATTGTTCTGTCTGAGTTATTTTCATTAGTTACTTCCTCCAAACCATCAACATGTCTATTAGACCCCATTCCTACCAGGCTGCTCAAGGAAGCCCTACCATTAATTAATGCTTCGATATTAAATATGATCAATCTATCTTTATTAGTTGGCTATGTACCACAGGCTTTTAAGGTGGCAGTAATTAAACCATTACTTAAAAAGCCATCACTTGACCCAGCTATCTTAGCTAATTATAGGCCAATCTCCAACCTTCCTTTTCTCTCAAAAATTCTTGAAAGGGTAGTTGTAAAACAGCTAACTGATCATCTGCAGAGGAATGGTCTATTTGAAGAGTTTCAGTCAGGTTTTAGAATTCATCATAGTACAGAAACAGCATTAGTGAAGGTTACAAATGATTTTCTTATGGCCTCAGACAGTGGACTCATCTCTGTGCTTGTTCTGTTAGACCTCAGTGCTGCTTTTGATACTGTTGACCATAAAATTGTATTACAGAGATTAGAGCATGCCATAGGTATTAAAGGCACTGCGCTGCGGTGGTTTGAATCATATTTGTCTAATAGATTACAATTTGTTCATGTAAATGAGGAATCTTCTTCACAGACTAAGGTTAATTATGGAGTTCCACAAGGTTCTGTGCTAGGACCAATCTTATTCACTTTATACATGCTTCCCTTAGGCAGTTTTTCATTGTTATGCAGATGATACCCAGCTTTATCTATCCATGAAGCCAGAGGACACACACCAATTAGCTAAACTGCAGGATTGTCTTACAGACATAAAGACATGGATGACCTCTAATTTCCTGCTTTTAAACTCAAATAAAACTGAAGTTATTGTACTTGGCCCCACAAATCTTAGAAACATGGTGTCTAACCAGATCCTTACTCTGGATGGCATTACCCTGACCTCTAGTAATACTGTGAGAAATCTTGGAGTCATTTTTGATCAGGATATGTCCTTCAATGCACATATTAAGCAAATATGTAGGACTGCTTTTTTACATTTTACATATCTCTAAAATCAGAAAGGTCTTGTCTCAGAGTGATGCTGAAAAACTAATTCATGCATTTATTTCCTCTAGGCTGGACTATTGTAATTCATTATTATCATTAATTCATTATTATTAGGTTGTTCTAAAAGTTCTCTGAAAAGCCTTCAGTTAATTCAAAATGCTGCAGCTAGAGTACTGACGGGGACTAGAAGGAGAGAGCATATCTCACCCATATTGGCCTCTCTTCATTGGCTTCCTGTTAATTCTAGAATCGAACTTAAAATTCTTCTTCTTACTTATAAGGTTTTGAATAATCAGGTCCCATCTTATCTTAGGGACCTCATAGTACCATATCGCCCCAATAGAGCGCTTAGCTCTCAGACTGCAGGCTTACTTGTAGTTCCTAGGGTTTGTAAGAGTAGAATGGGAGGCAGAGCCTTCAGCTTTCAGGCTCCTCTCCTGTGGAACCAGCTCCCAATTCAGATCAGGGAGACAGACACCCTCTCTACTTTTAAGATTAGGCTTAAAACTTTCCTTTTTGCTAATGCTTATAGTTAGGGCTGGATCAGGTGACCCTGAACCATCCCTTAGTTATGCTGCTATAGACTTAGACTGCTGGGGGGTTCCCATGATGTACTGAGTGTTTCTTTCTCTTTTTGCTCTGTATGCACCACTCTGCATTTAATCATTAGTGATTGATCTCTGCTCCCCTCCACAGTATGTCTTTTTCCTGGTTCTCTCCCTCAGCCCCAACCAGTCCCAGCAGAAGACTGCCCCTCCCTGAGCCTGGTTCTGCTGGAGGTTTCTTCCTGTTAAAAGGGAGTTGCTGTTGTGGCTGGCGTGCCTGGCTGGCTTTTGTGTGTCTTCTGTTTCTGTCTTTTGGTTTTCCTCCCAGGTGGCTTGCATTTGGGACTGAGTGGCTGTGTAGCTGAGTTTATCAGGACCTCACCCTGATCACCTGAGGCTGATCACGTGCAGCTCGTCAGGACTCACAGCTGTGGTGCATCTACACGGATTGGAATGTGGTGGCATTTAAGTCTGGAGTGCACAGTGTGTGTTTGCCAGAGACTCGACCTTGTGACCAGACGGGTGAGATCGTCGTCTCTAGAGCCATCTCCCATCAGTGGATGCAGAGAACGTCCAGGTTTGATGCACGGTCTGTGAAAGAGGAGGGGCAGAGGTCTCACGCTCGTCAGCACACTTCCTGAGGTACGTTTGGTTTTGTGACTAACATTTATACAGTCAGTAAATGTGGTGTCCCTCACACCAAGGGCGTAGGTTTGGTCTCAGCTTTGGTAGGGACAATACCACCCCCCTGCCCACCACCACCACCCCCTAACCCACTCATACCATTAGACGCACAAGTACAGCATAATACATAACATATGATGACATAATGCTGAATAATTTAACACTTTATTTACATTATTAAGTGTGTAGGCAGACAAACAAATAGCTTAAATAACAAAATTGCACCCAAAATCACGAATCTATTCTATAGGCCTACACCTGAGAGAACAAGACAACAAAAAAATACTTGTGGAGCTAACAAAAAAAAAAAAGTTTTTGCAACCAAGATGTATAATCTATTCTCTTCATCAATAATGCAGTTGTAGGTACAAAAAAAAGGGCTTTCCAATGATATATGGTGTATTACGGTAAACATAAGCCTGTGATGTCATAACGCAGAGGAAAAACACGGAAGTTTCACACTAGTGCGCCGCTGATTCTCATTACCGTAAGTTCTCATGGAAGCCCTCACGCTGAAAAATTTCAACACTGACAGCAAGCCAAGAACCCGTGCTTTCCAACAGTGTGCTATATGTTGCATATATTTCGGTAAAGTGCGTTCGGTGACTTTTGAAACGAGGGAAAAGTATGAAAGAGCGCAAAAGTGACAGAAAAGTACAGACGGCAAACATAAATGTAGTAATTTTTGAGGAAAAGGCAGGATGTTAGTGTCATTTGTGAAGGTGTGTGTGCGTGTTTGTGTGGGTGTGCAGTTTATTTTAAGTGTGGCGCACTGCATTGTTCGCAACCCCTCCCCCCCGCCCTTCTTGTTTTTCTGCACCGGAGCAGTGTTGCCAGATATGAAATATGAAACTATCGTACCAAAACCTCAAAATGATCGTATTTTGGGAGAAATTATCGTACACAAACAAAACGCATACAACGTAGCTATTTTAGCGGGGTTTTTTTTTAATTTACAAAGAATTTTATGTCACATTTTTAAACAGTAATTATAGTAATGGGGAAAATGGCACAAAAAGAACGCAAATGCAGTACCAGACTAGAAAGATTTTTTTTTCTGTGAAGGGACACAAACGTGTTAATTACCAGACTAGAAAGAGTCGAATTCAACCTCGAGGTCGCTGTCGTCATCCGATGCCATGGACACTTGTGCAGATTTTGTTGAACACAGAAAAAAATGTTGACACCTCCATAAGGAACTTTAACTTTTTTTTTATTCTTCTTGTATATCTCTTTGCTCTTGTGTTTTGTTCGTTTGTTATTGCATTTGTTGAAATAAAGTTTCGAAAAAAAAAAAGATGTTGGTTGGGGAATCTTCCTGTCACGGTAAAGATTGGATGGGAACTCATTACTTTGTATGGAGAGGGGGCGGGCTTTCAAATGACTGTCCCGGTCGCCCAAAGCCAGCATTTGATGCCGCCTGAGTGCAACACCTGCAAAATGATTCTTGGGTGTCAGAGAGAGATGTGTGTTTGGGCAACCAACTGAAATTATCGTACATATTGGATTTTTTCCCATTATTGATCGTACATTTATTGATCGTACATTTATTGATCGTACATCGTACAGAGGGCAAAACTATCGTACAAATACGATAATTATCGTACATCTGGCAACACTGCACCGGAGCCACCCATCCTCTGCGCTCCGGGACCTCCCACTTTACAAATGAAGCACTGCCTGCCACGAGATGTGCTTTGTTTATGTCCATGTGAGAAGAACGTGAGCTAATGAAATTGCAACATGGGTAACCCTGTCACTCTGGCACGTCGAAAACACAAAACGTGACGACTAAAATTATAGTATCGAGTTCGCAAAAAAATAGTGAATGATTTTGTTATATAAAAAAAATTCTAAATATTGGTAGGGACTATTTTGCCATCCCAAAATATTGGTTGTGACTTGTCCCTATGGTCCATATGCAAACCTACGCCCCTGCCTCACACCTTATTATATTGAGCTGTATGTTAGTCGTTTAAATCAGCTTCCACTGCAGTGGAGTTTTGTGAACAGGGTGTTCTATGCCTGCAGGGTGGGAAGCTGATTTGCAATTAAGCCAGGAAGTGTTTGCTGTTTGTACACCTTTGAGTGGTCTCTCTGTGTGTTAAGTGTGGACTCACATAATGATTTCTTCTTTCACAGACTCGGTTTGTCGCGGCCACCTGGGGGGTGTCGGCGGGGTCCTTGGGTCCGAACAGTTTTCTGGCTCCGGACCGTTAGCGCTGCTGGGAGCGCACCGCAATCCACCACGCCAGACCGCGCACTCTTTTGTTGTTTTCGTATCACTTCACTGTTATGTTTATTAAACTCTGTTATCCTTTGTACCGTGCTCTGCTTATTTCATACTGGGTCCTTCAAACGCTGGTCGGTTCTCCGGGCTGCGTCCGACACATAACAGTTTTTCCTTCCCACTGTCGCCAAGTGCTTGCTCACAGGGAGTCGTTTTGACCGTTGGGGTTTTTCCGTAAATATTGTATTGCTTTTGCCTTGGGGCAACTGTTTGTTGTGATTTGGTGCTATATAAATAAAATTGATTTGATTTGATGTAACGTGGACTAAGGACCTCACTGGGCTTATTAGATGACAGAACTCAAACATTCAGTGAGAACAGAGAAGCTGTGCGATGGACAGAAACATGAAATGACTGAATTGGTGTTCAGATGGTCTAGTGAACATCACGGACATGACAGGACCAGGCTGGTCTGAGGGAAATTGAGAAAAGAGGTTTGGAGATGCTGTGACCAGCGGTCTCAAACAAATATGCAACTCAAACTGATAGTCACCTAATTTTAATTTTGTATTCTTTCATTTTTCTTTGTTTGTTTTGTAGTGAGTTCTCTTTCAGTCTTCAAGAGATGAAAACTGCACAGTTGGGTTCAGGTCTGGAGATTGATTTGGCCAGTTGAGAACCTTCTACATTTTTCTCATGGTTTTATTTTCAACACCTCAATATATTTTATAACAGAAAATAATTTTTGATATTGAAGTACAGTCAGTGTAATGGGAGAACTTTCATTTGAGTAATTTTCTGGTAAAATATCAGTACTTTTACTCAACTGGTTCAAGTACTTCAAGTGACACTGATCAGAACTCAAGCAGAACATGATACTCCCTCTAGTGGTGGTTGTGTAGTGTTTTTGCACACTGACTCCCTCTAGTGGTGGTTGTGTAGTGTTTTTGCACACTGGCTCCCTCTAGTGGTGGTTGTGTAGTGTTTTTGTCCTCTCTTTTGCTGCTTGCTGTCACTGTGGGCTGCAGAGCACAGTAGTACGAGGTCTGTCAATAAAGTATAGGTCCTTTTTATTTTTTTCAAAAACTATATTGATTTCATTCATATGTTTTTATGTCAGACATGCTTGAACCTTCGTGCACATGCGTGAGTTTTTCCACGCCTGTCGGTGACGTCATTCGCCTGTGAGCACTCCTTGTGGGAGGAGTCGTCCAGCCCCTCGTCGGAATTCCTTTGTCTGAGAAGTTGCTGAGAGACTGGCGCTTTGTTTGATCAAAGTTTTTCTAAACCTGTGAGACACATCGAAGTGGACACGGTTCGAAAAATTAAGCTGGTTTTCGGTGAAAATTTTAACGGCTGATGAGAGATTGAGGTGATACTGTTGCTTTAAGGACTTCCCAAGCAGTGGGACGTCGCGCAGCGCTCTCAGGCGCCGTCGTCAGCCTGTTTCAAGCTGAAAACCTCCACATTTCAGGCTCTATTGATCCAGGACGTCGTGAGAGAACAGAGAAGTTTCAGAAGAAGTCAGTTTCAGCATTTTATCCGGATATTCCACTGTTAAAGGAGATTTTTTTTAATGAAAGACGTGCGGGCGGGTTGCAGCGTCGGCTCGCAGCCACCGTGACGCTCTGCCACAGGAAAAACACCTCCGTTGGAAGCCTTAAGGACAAGTTGGAACATGTCCAGCTGTTAAACAATTTCTCATATACTCACTCCACTGAAAGCCATCAAAAGCCGCCTGGATTTTACAAATGGTTATCAACACGGAGGTGTTTTTCCTGTGCCGCCGCACCACGCCGGCTGCTTTCTTTCATTAAAAAAAATCTCCTTTAACAGTGGAATATCCGGATAAAATGCTGAAACCGACTTCTTCTGAAACGTCTCTGTTCTCTCACGACGTCCTGGATCAATAGAGCCTGAAATGTGGAGGTTTTCAGCTTGAAACAGGCTGACGACGGCGCCTGAGAGCGCTGCGCAACGTCCCACTGCTTGGGAAGTCCTTAAAGCAACAGTATCACCTCAATCTCTCATCAGCCGTTAAAATTTTCACCGAAAACCAGCTTAATTTTCGAACCGCGTCCACTTCGATGTGTCTCACAGGTTTAGAAAAAATCTTGATCAAACAAAGCACCAGTCTCTCAGCAACTTCTCAAAGGAATTCCGACGAGGGGCTGGACGACTCCTCCCACAAGGAGTGCTCACAGGCGAATGACGTCACCGACAGGCGTGGAAAAACTCACGCATGTGCACGAAGGTTCAAGCATGTCTGACGTAAAAACATATGAATGAAATCAATATAGTTTTTGAAAAAAATAAAAAGGACCTATACTTTATTGACAGACCTCGTACACAGCAGAGTCTCGCAGCTGCAGCTTCTGGATCTTCAGATCAACTGATGTCTTGTTGACTTCAGCATCAAGTCTCTCTTTGTTGAACTCTGCAGCATTTCTTCTTGTTCCAAATTAATCAAGTAGCAGCACAAACATTGTAGAACCATTTAGTTCTTGTTGGTACCAGAACAAATAAGAATTTGTGCTGTTGGTTTCAAAGGAACATTTAAGTGTGACGTGGTGTCCTTCAGCAGCAATGACATCTGCTGTGGGCTGGATCACTCTGTCTTCTCCTTTACACTCTGGGGAAGAACAGAACATGCAGAGGAAGAGATGAATCATAAAGGAGAACAATCAGTAGGTTTAAAGAGTTACCGAGCCAGAGAGTCAGAATCAGGATGTTTGTCAGCCAGTGTTTCATGTCTGCAGTGAGAGGGGAGGAAAGAGAGGAAGAACACTGAGAGTCTGGACCTTCATCTACATCATATGTTGGTGAACAGTCAACATGACATCATCCATTGATGGCAAACAGTCTGTGGCTCCCTCTAGTGGTCGTTGTTAAGCACTTTATTTAGTTTGAGACAGGAAAGAAAATGTGTGATTGGTGGAACCCTGGTAGGAGAACTGCAGCTGTGACCACAAAGTTTGTGAGGAAAAACAGAGCGACTGCCATCAGTTTAGAAAGATGGAACAGGATGTCATCAGCAAAAGGGAGAATGTTGTGTTGGTAAATGTGACAGAAAGCCAACATTTAAATTGTACTGAGACCCTCGCACTGACCCCTGTGGTACACCACAGCAAACTGGATCTTCTTAGTGTTGAATATTTGAGTGCTTTTGTCCAAAGATTTCATGCTGTGTGTCCACTTGGTGGCGCTGTTTGTCACTGAGTGAGGTTTTTGTCCACAGACTGAGTGTTTTGTGTCACTGTGGGCCTCACAGCACAGTAGTACACAGCAGAGTCTGTCACTGCAGTACTGCTGATCTCCAAATACACACCACGTTTATCTTCAGACAGTTTAGTTGAGAACCTTTTGTCTGATTTCACAGACTCTGCTGCTCTTGTGCTGCTCAAACCTAAGATGATCAGGAGGGTCTCTGGTGGTTTTCCTGGATATTGTCGATACCAGAAGAAATAATCACCACCAGTAGCAGTTTTGTGGTATTTGTACTCCAGAGTAGTAGTACTGCCTTCTAAAGTGTCCTCTTGATGGTGGACTGCAGTGAGTTCTTCACAGCTGACATCTGAAGGACACAAAAGTGTCTCTTGATGGTCCAAATGTTGCTGGTGATGAATGTTCATGGTGATTATTGGTTATTGATGATGTCACCTACCTGTCAGTGTGATCAGAAACAAAGTGAAGTGCACTGACATCATCTTCAAGACAAAGTCCTCTTTGGTGTGAAACAGCACTTCCTGCAGTTTGAGTCTTTTCTTGGCTGACACTTTGGCTCCTCCTTTCATCCCTTCATGCCCCTCCCACAGCGTTTGGTGATCAGGTGGAAACCTTCAGGTGACTTGCTGTCACTCATGTTGGCTCTCTGTCTCTATTGGTCTGTGTTTGTGGGCGTGCTGGTGTGAGGGGCTTGATGTGGTTACAGTTTTTGACGATTGGAGTCGTCTTGGCAGGCTCACATAGAACATGGGGTGGATCTTCATAGATCTTGGAAGGCGGAGGAAGACAGAAACAGGATTAATAACTTTTGAAATGGGGAACAGGCCAACGAGTAGGGAGCCATTTTCTGGTGCACTCCTCACAGTGACAGGTGATGTGTAGACAACCAAACACGTTGCGCTGGGGTCTAGGATGGCGCCATTGACTATCATCATCATCGCTATCATCTGCTTTCTTGTAGGTCTCTGTGCATCTCACCAAATTTCTGTTGGCCCATTCCCAGGTTTGTCAACACCGCATAATGAGTCAGAGGGCAGAGGGAACCAGTGAACGTAAATCTACAGGGGAAATTCGGAGTAAATTCCAGAGGCTCCTCAGTTTAAAATGATACAAGTCCCTTACTTTATATTTTCCTTCTCCGTGAATAATTCTTGAATTTTAAAGGTTTATTTTTCACTTTATACATTAATTGAACAGTCTTAAATGAAATCATATGATGGAGTTTTAATATTTTAGATTTAATGAACAGTGGGTTGGTGTGGTCCTGATAACCTGCATTGTGATTTGTTCATAAAGTTCTTTTTTGAAGAATAAATAATGGTTCCAATGTAGTTTTATAATTGTTGCCCCAAACTTTAGCACAGTAAGTCAGGTCAGGTGAAATCAATGAACAGTACAGAGTATGAAGTGCTCTGCAATGAAGAACATGCTTTATTTTATTTAATACTGCAATACTTTTTGAGACTTTCTTTTGAACATGTTGAATATGAGCTTTCCAATGAATTCTTTAATCAATAATGAACAAATACCTAAAGACCGACAGAGTACTGGAACTTTCAAAGTCAAAACACAAAACAAGTGTTTACAGTACTGCAGTGTACATACATGGTACAGTTACATCAGAATGGTAAATGCATTTAAATAGCACATTTCCATCTATATCAGAAGCTCGAAACTCTTTACAGTGATGCCTCACATTCACACCGACACACTCACACACTGATGTCACAATGGTATTGTACTTGACAGTACGACCCACTGTGTGGTGGCTGAGGTTTGGGTGGAACCTTTGTCCAGCTTCCCTCTGTGTGAGACCGTGGTTCTGTTGCCAGACACTGAGGGAAGAAGCCCCTTGAGTGTCTTATCCATCCCTGAATCACACCCACATCAGTTTTATCACATGTCTCTTCCATAACCTGCACTAAAGGAACGTGCACATCGGGCTGCTGGTCAAATACCTTCCACCGCCGTGCAGACAAGAACTCTTCTATAGGCTTCAGAAATGGTGAGTATGGTGGGCGGTATTGCACAAGAAACGGTTGGTGGTCAGCAAACCAAATTTGGACTGGGGCTGCACGATGAACGCTCACGTTGTTCCAAACTACAATGTAGTGGTTTCTTTGATGGTCTACATCATTCATACGCTCTGGTGGTATAAGAATGTTGTGGAGTTTGTCCAGAAATGTGAGAATATGGGCTGTGCTGTATGGTCCAAGGTTGGCATGACGGTGGAGGACACCATGTGTATTGGAGATGGCAGCGCACATTGTGATGTTCCCACCACGTTGGCCAGGAACATCTATAATGGCTCTGAGGCCAGTGATGGTTCTTCTGGTCTTTGCTTGGTTGAAACCAGCCTCATCTATGAAGATGAGCTCATGTGGGATTGCATGAGCCTCCATTTCCAGTAGTCCCTGAAAACAAAGAACAAAAAGTCAACATGATGTTATCCAGTAGACATGTTGAAAACATGTTGTGTGTACTGCAGTCAGTATTGTACTTACATCCACATGTGCACGTCTGAGCTCTTTGTTTCTGTGAGAGTTTCTCTCAAAAGGCACCTTATAAAGTTGTTTCAGTCTGATTTGGTTTCTCTTGAGAATGTGAGTCGATGTGGACAGACGGACTCGCTGAATGTTGTCTTGGATGATGTGGCTTTGAATTTCACAGAATCTGATTTCATTATTTTCCAAAACCAAGTTTCCAGTGGCAGCTTCCTGGACCCCGGTGAACATTTGGTCCCTTCCTCCACCATGGTTGCGTCTCTCAGTCCTTTAGAATAACAAAGACAAATATCTAGGTCTTGGACGATGCGGCCTAAAGATTTTTCCCCACAGTGGAGTAAATTGTACAGATAGTGTGTGACATCAGCCATTCATGAAGTAAACAGGTGTCACCCAGCTGATACACTATGACCTGGGCTGGACCACATAAGCCACTTTTCCACTACAAAGCTCCAGCACTACTCGGCTCTACTCTACTCGGCTCTACTCAGTTTGGTTCCAAGCGCAAGCTTTTCTACTGCAAATAGTACCTCTTCAACGTGGGCGGGGGTCAGCAGAGCAAACTGCAGTGACGTCGTTTTATACGCGACACAAACATAAACACTGGCGAACTCCGTGTGTTTACTGCTGTGAGTTTTTAAGAGAAAGTTGCTGGCGGCGAGAAAAACATGCTTGAGACGTACAGAAGACTTTGGGAATTCATATGAAGATGAAGACGAGAAGGTACAAGCTGCTAGAGATGAAGAGACAAAGCATGACGGTAAGCTAATTGTTAGCTTCCTAAGTAGCTCGTAAATAATAACTGCAGGCTCTCGCTATTAACTATTAAATTGTGGCTGTCAAAATAAAGCGTTAATTTAGATTAATTACAATACCTATCAGGCCTTCAGTCACACTTTGCTCCATTTTGTTTTGACATCAGTGACTTGGTCTGTAAATAAAGACGCATTTCTGAGCAATAAACGTGTTAATGTCCATACTTTTGTTTTTTTTACCAAAGTAACTTGCTTTGATAACTTATTGTTAAATCTCAAATGTGGGAGTTTGTGCATTTACTGACGTTCACGCACAACATGTTGATTTGGTTTTAATGACCGCTAATTAACGTCGTCACTGAACTTGAACAGGCTTAAAACACATTAAAAACATTTGTTTTTCATCCGGATTTTAATGTTCAATGGACAAATTTAAAATATGAAATCTAATAAGATAATTATTAAAGGAGTCATATTGTGCAGAAAGAATCAGCCTCCAAACTCCCACAATTCTGTTTTTATAGACATTCTTTATATCCTTTTATTGTCATTGTACACAAATACAATGACATTTGCCTGCATTTAACCCATCCAAATTACACTTAGACAGTTCTCCCAATTTAAGACCAATTTACAGCTTAATACCTCCTTGATATGTAACAAAAATAACCCTGATCCTTTTTTACCTGATTATTAAAGGCCCCAAACACACAGATCTGAGGTTTTTTAAATATACCTGCAATTAAATGATTCATTTAGATTAATCACAAACCCTGTAATCACATTATTTTTTTAATAACCTGACAGCACTAATTAAAATATGTATGCTGTGTGTGTGTTTCAGATGGTTTGGTGGTGGTTTGATGGTCACCGCTGCAGAGGTTCATGCCACAGAATGGGACACTTTCTCATCATCATGTTATACACCGGTTATGTTTCACTGTGAAGTTTGAATAAATTAGTACTTTTTGCTAAAATGTCTCCACTTTTGTGTAACATCAGTTTGATTTGTAAAAGTTACCAAGGTTTACTGATTTAAAGGCTAACAGTTTGAAAAGCTGTTTAAGCATAATCCAGTAGTAAAATAAGTTTTACATTTAATGGGGTCATAAATGTAAACTGAAATAAACAGACAGTAAAACTGGTTGTTCAAAATTCCTTGATGTAATGGTGCCTTCACTGACGTGACTAAACCTTTTTGTTTATGTTAAATACCATTTGGTAAAATCTCAGTTTGTGATTATTGCAGCATCTGTGTAAAGATTCAGCCAGGTGTAGTGTGCAGTGTCTTCTGGAGCGGCAAAAACCCAAATTAAAAATTCTAAGAAATGAACCAAAATGTTTTTTTTACTGTTGACTCAGAATGAAATGACAAATTATGATACAGTCACATGAGTCAAATTGTTTACTGCAACAAAAAAGAGCAAATACACACATAAAAAAAAGCAACACAAACTATACAAAAGTTTCATGTGTCTGTAGTCTGGGTTGGAGGCGCAGGTCACATGCCCTGGTCACACATCGCGTGCACAAGGTCACCCAGCACGCCAAGATATGCCTGATTAAATGCAGCATCCACCACCGTTGCTTCCTCAAGGATCAGTCGGATGTGTCAATCACACTGAACCCAGTTCAGCCTCAACGTCACTCAGGATGGTGAGATTCTCTTGCTGGAACAGGCTCCCTTTATCTCTTGCCTGGACAATAATGAAGGTAGAAATGGGAAAGAAAGTTTAAAAAACCCCTTCAGTCTCTGTATGATCATTCTCCAGAGTTTCAGTTATCTTGGTCACTTTGCATAAAAATTATGTTCTTTCAAACTTATCCTCCAACAAATCAGTTCATTTGGAGCATCATTTTGAAAGAACATGACTTTTATGCAAAGCGATCAAGATAACTTTGGTGAAGGGGGGGGGGGGGGGGGTCACCCTGTATATATATCGTATTTGGGAAAGTGAAGGTGATGTGAGACACGTTATTCTTACCTGTGATGACACGTTGCTGTGTGGTGCTGGACGTTGATACAGATGTTGAAGCTGGTGTTCGAACCCTCCTCACTTATGGAACTGGATTCTTCAACAAAAACAAAATGGCGACATGTCAAAAAAAAAACCCACATCTCAGTAATGGCACTAAATGAGTCAAATGTACACGTTTGTTGTCTTGCTGACTTGAGCTGTTTTTCTGTCAGAAGTTAATACTTTAAAGCGGAGCACGGAGTTAGCTAGCTCGCTAGTTAGCAGTCAGCTAGCTCACTGTGTCCGCGTACATGAGACAACGATGTTACTTTAACACAAGTTTAGACTCACAATCTTAGTTTTTTAAAGTGTGCTTCCCACCAATAGGATAAGTAACGTTAAACGGTGCTTTCAAGCAGACTACAGTCACAAAAACACTTACCATCCATCGCTTCCAAGCTGAGTCGCGGTCATCCTGCCTCCCGTTGCTCGCCGGTCGGTGTCCGTAAACAGCGTTCCTGCGGTTGTACCGTTTCCAGCCCTTTTACGGTCCGACCTACTTCGGTCATTGTGGCCCTTTAATCACTTTTAAGCTTTTTCAGCTGTTCTCTGAGTTGCTGTAATGTCCGGTGAGCCGAGTGCGGCCTCTTTTCGGATCGCTTCATCCACTCTGTATTTTCTCCTCCGCCACCAAACATAAACGTCCACAGCTCATCCACAGACCACGGTGTGGTTTTGTGCGAGTAAAAAAAAAAAACTGACAGTGAAACGAAAGAAAACGATGGTCGCTGTAACACCGCTGTGACTATTTAAAAATGGCGGGTTTTGATTTTCCTCTCGGACGGCGCACTCATGACTCATCCAGTGACGACGTTCTCTGACCAATCAGTGGCCGGCAGCCTGTTGACGTCACATTTTAGTATCGGCTCGGCTCGCTTGGAACCGCTCCCGAGCAAGTACTAAAAAAACCTACCCGGTACTAAAAACTACCCTAATGGAAAAGCGAAAAAAACGAGTAGAGTCGAGCCGAGTAGTGCTACTTTTGTGAAGTGGAAAAGCGCCTATAGTGTGAAAGAAACATTGGTTCCATCCCTGTGCTCCAGTCTAAATGTCTGGATGACAGAGGCCATAGTAAGTTGGGCTGCACTCTCTGTCCACCTTCTCACATTGTCAGTCCATATGGTTGATGACATGATCGACTGAGGTTCATCTGATTTCATTTGAGACTTGTTGTCTTCTTCGGCCATGATCTCCTCTACCAGCTCTTCCTCTCCCTCTTCCTCCCCCTCTCATTCTCACCCTCCCTCTTCTTCTCTCTGATTGTTGTAAAATAAAGAGGTCTCACCTGTGCTCTTTTTATGGTGCTTATTTCCTGATTGAAGTGTTAACAATGAAGCATTCAGGTGTTTGTCCAGGTGGAACATATACTGGCCAATCAGCTCATGTTGTGTCATTTTGAATTGCAAGGGTGAGTTTTTTTTTTTTTTTTTGCCTTCTTGCTCTCGGTCGGGACGGTCGCATTTTTCTCTCCTCCTCCCTCCCCAACTTTCCTGCTACTGTAGTGTATTTTGTCTGTGAGGCTGCCAGCCCTGCTCCTCTGGAAAACGGCAAAATGGATCTAATCAAGTGGTCTCTCAACACAATTGATACTATTTTTTTCCACAAGGCACTCGGGAGTGGAGGACCTGATCTGTCCTGCCGGGACACATGTGGCGGGTTACGTGATGGACAGCTGGTGGAGGTGGCAAGTCATGTGCCTGTATACGTCTGTGGAGGACGTTGAAGATGTTTAATTATTTGGAGCTGTGGTGACCGGGTTTCTGCTGTGTGGGGCGGCCACAGTACTGGTTTACCGGAAAATTAAGAAGGTGGAGAAGGCATTAATTGGCCCGTCCAGGCTGCCCCACATGATTGATTTGATTGGAAGGGCAGTGTCAGCTCAGTCGGTGGGTGTCAACCGCATGTTGGAATCCATCTCAGGGAGAATGGCTGCACTGGAAAACTGCTTTGATCGTCTGTAAGTCCACATCTCTCCTCTATTCAGATGTATTGGGAGCCACTCTGAAGTTTCAGACTGTGGAATCTGCCAGGCGTCTGTTAATCTGGATATCTATTTGGTTTCCAAACACCAGCTGTCTTTCAAGGTCGCTGTGATAAAATCCTGCCCCCGAAGAACACTCCTGATAGCCTCGCTCCTCGTCGCCCCTCCCTTCCCAGTCCTGAGATGTTGACTGTGGGACCTTGAGACTCTAGTGGACTGATTCAGGACTGGGATCCCAAGGATGGACAGATGAGGCCTGATGTCGCTTCAAGGGCGGCCTTTCCGGGCTCTGTCTGGACACTGGACTCATCCAAGTCTCGGCTGTTGTCTGTCGTCTGTTGTGTGTGTGGTTTTTTTTTTTGTTTTGTTATGACTGTTTTCTGTGCTATGGGGTTTTTTGCTCTCCAGTGGTGCTGCGTGAGTTCAATGCAGCAGCAATGGAGGATTTCTTTTCCCAATTCTTTCCTTGTGTGTTGTGAAAGTGTCATGACACGGACCCACAACAGGGGGCATAATGAACGGACAATGGATAAGCCAAAAAGTAACAATTTAATGTTGTGAATCGCACAACGAAGTACAGACAATAACAATATGGTGGAATGTCAATTATACACAAGGTGACGCGTGGGCAGGCTTGACGATAGAAGACGTCTGGTGAGAGAAGAGCCAGATCCCACACAGCTTCCACCACCAACGGAGCTGAAGAACACCGGAGCCGCCAAGCCCTTCGCCCCAGGTGGCCACTGTCTTCAGCAGTCAGACCCAGTACTGCTGGCAGAGAACAGAGACAGTACTGATGAGTGTGAGTTTGCACACTCAGTAATCCCACAGTCCGTGTTTAGTTAGGAGGGAGAACCGCCACCTCCGAATCACACACTCGTGCAGCTCCTGAGACAACCACTTATCTGGGTGGGGTGGGAGGCGAAGCCGTCGCAGTCCACACCAAACGCCAACTCAGCAGACAAGGAATCCGTCCCAGGAAAATGGCTGCAAAAGAGATCAGACTAATGCTCGATTAAGATTCAGCAGAGAAGTTACCTGAATGGTAGCTGATTTCTCGGCGGGGAGGTGGAGTTGTAGTCCGGCCTTTATGGTGGTGGTGATGTGTAGTGGATGAGTGACAGCTGGTACGGATGATGAGTGACAGCTGTCACTCCCGGTCGCTCCGACGCCCTCTCGTGCTTGAAACCCGCACTTCAAGCAGGGCGCCATCTTGTGGTGGTGGGCCAGCAGTACCTCCTCTTCAGCGGCCCACACAACAGGACCCCCCCCCCCCCCCCCCCAACGACCTCGACCAGGCTTGTCCGGGTGACAGGTGTAGAAGTCGGACTCAATGTCGGACTCTGTAGTTTTCTCTGGGCCCCTCCCCAATCGGACCGGGAGTGACATGTTTAGCCGCATGTTCTCCTTGAATTGCTGGCTGTCTGAGTGGTGTCCAAAAAAGGAGGTGGGCTTCATAGATAATTGGCAAAGCTTCTGGGGAAAACCTGGTCTTGTTAGGAGAGACGGCATCCATCCCACTTTGGATGGAGCAGCTCTCATTTCTAGAAATCTGGCCAATTTTCTTAAATCCTCCAAACCGTGACTATCCAGGGTTGGGACCAGGAAGCAGAGTTGTAGTCTTACACACCTCTCTGCAGCTTCTCTCCCCCTGCCATCCCCTCATTACCCCATCCCCGTAGAGACGGTGCCTGCTCCCAGACTACCAATAACCAGCAAAAATCTATTTAAGCATAAAAATTCAAAAAGAAAAAATAATATAGCACCTTCAACTGCACCACAGACTAAAACAGTTAAATGTGGTCTATTAAACATTAGGTCTCTCTCTTCTAAGTCCCTGTTGGTAAATGATATAATAATTGATCAACATATTGATTTATTCTGCCTAACAGAAACCTGGTTACAGCAGGATGAATATGTTAGTTTAAATGAGTCAACACCCCCGAGTCACACTAACTGTCAGAATGCTCGTAGCACGGGCCGGGGTGGAGGATTAGCAGCAATCTTCCATTCCAGCTTATTAATTAATCCAAAACCCAGACAGAGCTTTAATTCATTTGAAAGCTTGTCTCTTAGTCTTGTCCATCCAAATTGGAAGTCCCAAAAACCAGTTTTATTTGTTATTATCTATCGTCCACCTGGTCGTTACTGTGAGTTTCTCTGTGAATTTTCAGACCTTTTGTCTGACTTAGTGCTTAGCTCAGATAAGATAATTATAGTGGGCGATTTTAACATCCACACAGATGCTGAGAATGACAGCCTCAACACTGCATTTAATCTATTATTAGACTCTATTGGCTTTGCTCAAAAAGTAAATGAGTCCACCCACCACTTTAATCATATCTTAGATCTTGTTCTGACTTATGGTATGGAAATAGAAGACTTAACAGTATTCCCTGAAAACTCCCTTCTGTCTGATCATTTCTTAATAACATTTACATTTACTCTGATGGACTACCCAGCAGTGGGGAATAAGTTTCATTACACTAGAAGTCTTTCAGAAAGCGCTGTAACTAGGTTTAAGGATATGATTCCTTCTTTATGTTCTCTAATGCCATATACCAACACAGTGCAGAGTAGCTACCTAAACTCTGTAAGGGAGATAGAGTATCTCGTCAATAGTTTTACATCCTCATTGAAGACAACTTTGGATGCTGTAGCTCCTCTGAAAAAGAGAGCTTTAAATCAGAAGTGTCTGACTCCGTGGTATAACTCACAAACTCGTAGCTTAAAGCAGATAACCCGTAAGTTGGAGAGGAAATGGCGTCTCACTAATTTAGAAGATCTTCACTTAGCCTGGAAAAAGAGTCTGTTGCTCTATAAAAAAGCCCTCCGTAAAGCTAGGACATCTTTCTACTCATCACTAATTGAAGAAAATAAGAACAACCCCAGGTTTCTTTTCAGCACTGTAGCCAGGCTGACAAAGAGTCAGAGCTCTATTGAGCTGAGTATTCCATTAACTTTAACTAGTAATGACTTCATGACTTTCTTTGCTAACAAAATTTTAACTATTAGAGAAAAAATTACTCATAACCATCCCAAAGACGTATCGTTATCTTTGGCTGCTTTCAGTGATGCCGGTATTTGGTTAGACTCTTTCTCTCCGATTGTTCTGTCTGAGTTATTCTCATTAGTTATTTCATCCAAACCATCAACATGTTTATTAGACCCCATTCCTACCAGGCTGCTCAAGGAAGCCCTACCATTATTTAATGCTTCGATCTTAAATATGATCAATCTATCTTTGTTAGTTGGCTATGTACCACAGGCTTTTAAGGTGGCAGTAATTAAACCATTACTTAAAAAGCCATCACTTGACCCAGCTATCTTAGCTAATTATAGGCCAATCTCCAACCTTCCTTTTCTCTCAAAAATTCTTGAAAGGGTAGTTGTAAAACAGCTAACTGATCATCTGCAGAGGAATGGTCTATTTGAAGAGTTTCAGTCAGGTTTTAGAATTCATCATAGTACAGAAACAGCATTAGTGAAGGTTACAAATGATCTTCTTATGGCCTCGGACAGTGGACTCATCTCTGTGCTTGTTCTGTTAGACCTCAGTGCTGCTTTTGATACTGTTGACCATAAAATTTTATTACAGAGATTAGAAAATGCCATAGGTATTAAAGGCACTGCGCTGCGGTGGTTTGAATCATATTTGTCTAATAGATTACAATTTGTTCATGTAAATGGGGAATCTTCTTCACAGACTAAAGTTAATTATGGAGTTCCACAAGGTTCTGTGCTAGGACCAATTTTATTTACTTTATACATGCTTCCCTTAGGCAGTATTATTAGACGGTATTGCTTAAATTTTCATTGTTACGCAGATGATACCCAGCTTTATCTATCCATGAAGCCAGAGGACACACACCAATTAGCTAAACTGCAGGATTGTCTTACAGACATAAAGACATGGATGACCTCTAATTTCCTGCTTTTAAACTCAGATAAAACTGAAGTTATTGTACTTGGCCCCACAAATCTTAGAAACATGGTGTCTAACCAGATCCTTACTCTGGATGGCATTACCCTGACCTCTAGTAATACTGTGAGAAATCTTGGAGTCATTTTTGATCAGGATATGTCATTCAAAGCGCATATTAAACAAATATGCTTTTTTGCATTTACGCAATATCTCTAAAATCAGAAAGGTCTTGTCTCAGAGTGATGCTGAAAAACTAATTCATGCATTTATTTCCTCTAGGCTGGACTATTGTAATTCATTATTATCAGGTTGTCCTAAAAGTTCCCTAAAAAGCCTTCAGTTAATTCAAAATGCTGCAGCTAGAGTACTGACGGGGACTAGAAGGAGAGAGCATATCTCACCCATATTGGCCTCTCTTCATTGGCTTCCTGTTAATTCTAGAATAGAATTTAAAATTCTTCTTCTTACTTATAAGGTTTTGAATAATCAGGTCCCGTCTTATCTTAGGGACCTCGTAGTACCATATCACCCCAATAGAGCGCTTCGCTCTCAGACTGCAGGCTTACTTGTAGTTCCTAGGGTTTGTAAGAGTAGAATGGGAGGCAGAGCCTTCAGCTTTCAGGCTCCTCTCCTGTGGAACCAGCTCCCAATTCAGATCAGGGAGACAGACACCCTCTCTACTTTTAAGATTAGGCTTAAAACTTTCCTTTTTGCTAAAGCTTATAGTTAGGGCTGGATCAGGTGACCCTGAACCATCCCTTAGTTATGCTGCTATAGACGTAGACTGCTGGGGGGTTCCCATGATGCACTGTTTCTTTCTCTTTTTGCTCTGTATGCACCACTCTGCATTTAATCATTAGTGATTGATCTCTGCTCCCCTCCACAGCATGTCTTTTTCTTGGTTCTCTCCCTCAGCCCCAACCAGTCCCAGCAGAAGACTGCCCCTCCCTGAGCCTGGTTCTGCTGGAGGTTTCTTCCTGTTAAAAGGGAGTTTTTCCTTCCCACTGTAGCCAAGTGCTTGCTCACAGGGGGTCGTTTTGACCGTTGGGGTTTTACATAATTATTGTATGGCCTTGCCTTACAATATAAAGCGCCTTGGGGCAACTGTTTGTTGTGATTTGGCGCTATATAAAAAAATTGATTGATTGATTGATTGAAGTCGGCCAGGAGGGCCGGGTCCAGGATGAAGCTCCTTTTCACCCAGGAGCGCTCTTCGGGGCCATAACCCTCCCAGTCCACCAGATACTGGAACCCCCGGCCCTTTCGACGGACGTCCAGGAGCCGGCGTACTGTCCACGCGGGCTCCCCGTTGATGATCTGGGCAGGAGGCGGCGCTGGTCCTGGGGCACACAGTGGTGAGGTATGGCAGGGCTTGAATCTTGACACATGAAAAACGGGGTGTATCCGCAGTGAAGCTGGCAGCTTCAGCTTCACTGCGGCCGGACTGAGGACTTTGAGTATGGTAAATGGTCCAATGATGACAGCTGTCACTCCCGGTCGCTCCGACGCCCTCTCGTGCTTGAAACCCGCACTTCAAGCAGGGCGCCATCTTGTGGTGGTGGGCCAGCAGTACCTCCTCTTCAGCGGCCCACACAACACTTGTGTGTGCTTTTGTGTTCATGTACCGGACCGGCTTATGTGTGTTGTTGTTTAAGTGTGTCATGAGGCCAGTCAAGGTTTGCTCAGCCCTGCTGGTGACCTAGGGCAGGGGTACACATCTGGAGCTGGTCCCTGACCTCTGATCTTAACTGGCAATTAGGATGGTTAAAATGCAGTAAACACATTTCATTGTGCAGGGAACATGTGCCTATGTGCATATGACAATAAATTTCTTTTGAATCCTTGAATGTTTTGAAACTACAAACATGTGATTTTATGTCAGATTGTTGTGTCTTAAGCAGAGAACCGTGTTCAGTTCATTTAAAAAGTGCAAAATGTGTGTGGAGCAGAAACTGTGTTTAGACTTTTGGAGACTTGAGAGGAGGTTTTGCTCTCTGTGTGTCAGTTAAAATAATTGTGCTCTGGATGTCATTTTACTGTCTTAGCAGTTGGAAAAAACTGTAAATGTCTTAGCTGAGCTCTGTTTGTGGTGCCACATGTCAGACTGGTGGTGAGTTTTCTGTCTGTGTGTTTTCAGATGTGTGCATAAGTGTTTCCAGTTACCAGATATGTTTTACATTTTCCCAGTGATAACAAGGTATTTTATCTTTGAGTTCAGTGTCTAATGTCAGAAACTGTGAGTAATGTTCTGCAACAACTGTTAAAGAATTGAAGCAAAGTGCAAATCAGAAAATGTGTTTAACATATTGTCACAGTGTGTTTTAACTGTTCACACTGGCTCCCTCTAGTGGTGGTTGTGTAGTGTTTTTGCACACTGGCTCCCTCTAGTGGTGGTTGTGTAGTGTTTTTGTCCTCTCTTTTGCTGCTTGCTGTCACTGTGGGCTGCAGAGCGCAGTAGTACACAGCAGAGTCTCGCAGCTGCAGCTTCTGGATCTTCAGATCAACTGATGTCTTGTTGACTTCAGCATCAAATCTCTCTTTGTTGAACTCTGCAGCATTTTGTCCTCCTCCAAAACTGAAATGTTTCAGCATAAACTTTGGAGAACCATTTAGTTCTTGTTGGTACCAGAACAAACCATGTCTTGTGTCGCTGGTTTCAAAGGAACATTGAAGTGTGACGTGGTGTCCTTCAGCAGCAATGACATCTGCTGTGCGCTGGATCACTCTGTCTTCTCCTTTACACTCTGGGGAAGAACAGAACATGCAGAGGAAGAGATGAATCAATAAAGATGATTGATTAAAGGAGAACAATCAGTAGGTTTAAAGAGTTACCGAGCCAGAAAGTCAGAATCAGGATGTTTGTCAGCCAGTGTTTCATGTCTGCAGTGAGAGGGGAGGAGAGAGAGGAAGAACACTGAGACTCTGAACCATCTGGACCTTCATCTACATCATCTGTTGGTGAACCGTCAACATGACATCATCCATTGATGGCAAACAGTCTGTGGCTCCCTCTAGTGGTCGTTGTTAAGCACTTTATTGAGTTTGAGTCAGGAAGGAAAATGTGTGATTGGTGGAACCCTGGTAGGAGAACTGCAGCTGTGACCACAAAGTTTGTGAGAAAAACAGAGCGACTGCCATCAGTACAGAAAGATAGAACAGGATGTCATCAGCAAAAGGGAGAATGTTGTGTTGCCAAATGATGTGACAGAAAGCCAACATTTAAATTGTACAGAGACTCTTGGATTGACCCCTGTGGTACACCACAGGGTCACCACACCACTTCTTAGTGTTGAATATTTGAGTGCTTTTGTCTACAGAGTTCCTAGTGATGCTTTCTGTCCACTTGGTGGCACTGTTTGTCACTGAGTGAGGTTTTTGTCTACAGACTGTTTTGTGTCACTGTGGGCCTCACAGCACAGTAGTACACAGCAGAGTCTGTCACTGCAGTACTGCTGATCTCCAAATACACACCACGTTTATCTTCAGACAGTTTAGTTGAGAACCTTTTGTCTGATTTCACAGACTCTGCTGCTCTTGTGCTGCTCAAACCTGAGATGAACAGGAGGAACTCTGGTGGTTTTCCTGGATATTGTCGATACCAGAAGAAAAAATCATTTCCATCAGCAGTTTTGTGGTATTTGTACTCCAGAGTAGCAGTACTGCCTTCTAAAGTGTCCTCTTGATGGTGGACTGCAGTGAGTTCTTCACAGCTGACACCTGAAGGACACAAACTGTGTTAGAGCAAAAAGAGAGAAAAATGAGCCACATGAAGAAACTCTTGTTGATGTTGAATCCTACCTGTTAGAATTGTTAGTAAAATGAAAAGTGTGTGTGGCAGCAGCATTGTGAGTGGAACTTTCTCTGAATGCTTCCTGTGTTGAACTCTGCTTCCTTCTGGAGTTCAGCAGCAGCTTCGTCTCTTTCCTCAGTCACTTTGTCTGTTTTTTTTCTTTCTTCATTTGTCGGTTAAACGTCCTCGACCTTCATCTCAGGAAGTGACACTGATGCTGCGTCGCTCTCGTCACAATAAAATGTTTGTCTTCAAACACATCAGTGTGTCAGATAGTTCAAAGTATCAAATCAAAAACAATTTTATTTATATAGTGCCAAATCACAACAGTCGCCCCAAGGCGCTTTATATTGTAAGGCAAAAGCCATACAATAATTACAGAAAAACCCCAACAGTCAACGGTTGACAGATTGACAGGTATCACAGAGAAATCATTTGGTCCAAATTATGGGCCACATTGTCAGCAGTCACATTCATGTCTCTGGGTCCTCAGACTCTGAGATTAGAGACACCTGGCAAGATGTATCACTCAGCTAAAACATGGAGTACTGCAGGGTTCTGTATTCAGCCGTCTGCTAGTCTCTCTTTTTCAACAGCACCTCTTGGACAAATACTGCAGTTATGTGGAATTACATTTCATTGTTATGCTGATGACACTCATCTCTACATGTCAGTTAATGTAAATCATCTCTCTCACATGATGGTTTTAGAGTGTTTTCTTGGTTCAGGTCCTGAGTGTTTGTTTTCTCAGTCTTGGTTTTCTGATAATTCTTTTATACTCCTTACTTGCTGTCTCTTCGTGCTCTCATGTTTTTAGAACTCAAGGACACGTCCATGTTTCACTTGTCTGCAGTAAATAGATGGTTATTTTCCAGAAGTGGTGATGGACCGGTTGTCTTCTTTGGTGGTTTCCATCCAGGACCTGGGACAGATCCCTGTGATGGATCAGACCAGACTTGGTTTGATCAGTAACTGTTAGCAGCCGACAACAGAAGAGTCTTCAGTCTAGTTTCAGTTGATAAATGATTCCTCACCTTCAGTCCACACAGGAGTCTCACAGGGGACGTCCGGTCACATGTGGCTGATCCAACTCAACCATATAGGATGGAGCTCAACCACTGAGAGTTATAAAAGGCAACAATATCATTTTAAACTCTGTCCTCAGATGGACAGACAGTGCAGAGAAGTTCACACTGGGGTCACATGACCACATGTTTGAGTTCCAGTCAAGATTTGATCATCTGTATTTTGAATCATCTGAATGAATGCAATTCCCTGAATGAAGATGGTAGTTCTTCTCAGGGTTTGTAAGCATCCTGGAGCCATACGCTATCACCACGAGCTTGCCCTGTTGCCATTGATACAGCACCGCCCCAAGCCTCTCCTGTGAAGCATCACAGTGCACAATAAAAGGCTCTTTGAAATCTGGGTAACCGAGCACTGGGGGCTGGGAGAGAAAGTCAATAAGTTGGCCAAAAACTATATGATGCTCAAGGTGCCACTTCATCATATGGGATGAAGGAAGTTTGCCAACACCCCTTTCTTTCTTTTTAACCTGTCTCTTCGAAGTCGGTTTTACTTGGTCTTTGCAGTCATTTGCAATGAGGTCATGAAGAGGCTCAGCTATATGGGAGAAGTTTGGAATATAAGCTGCAGTAACCGGAAATAAAACCCCGCAGCTTTCTCAGTTCTCCCAAAGTGGTGGGTTGCTGATGTTTTAAAACCTGCACAGGGACAATGTCAGCAGGGTCCATAGTACAGCCCTCTTTAGGAACTAGTTTGCCAAGGAACCGTTCCTGCTGCTTGAAGAACTCAAACCTTCAGGGAGTAAGCTTCACCCCATGGTCCTGATAACGGTGAAGGACGTTCCTCAGGTCACACAAGTGATCTTCAAAAGTCTGTAAATGGACAAGGTTATCATGGAGGTAAGGCAGACAAATATTATCCCTGAACCCCCACAAACACTCCATAGATCTGTGGAATACTGCTGGTGCTGAGGACAAGCCAAATGGAATTCTTACTCATTCATCCAAACCCCATGGTGTAACAAATGCCGTGAGGGAGTGACTCGATTCTTCCCGGAAGCCCTGGTGATACGCCTTCCCTTGGTCGAGGACTGAAAACCAGGCACTTCCCTTCAGCCTATTTAGCATATCCTATATGTGGGGGATTGGGTGTCGATCGGGTCTTGACTTTTTATTCAACTCTCTAAAGTCGCAGCTCAAACGCAGTCCTTCATCCTTTTTCCGGATACAGACTACTGAATTAGAATATGATGACTGAGATTTAGTGATCCAGACCCTGTGTAACAAATCTTCCAGGTATTCTTTTACTTCTTTATGAAGTGGCCTGAGGACTGAGATGTAAGTCTTCTTCACAGGAATGGGGTCATTCAGTCTTATTTTCAGTTGTAAAGAGGGAATTGTCCCTCCATCGTACTCATCACCGGAAAATATTTGTCTTTCCTCCCTGAACAGCTGCCTAACTTGTTCCTGAGGTGATCGAGTGGAACTGGGGGATCCCAAATGTCTGTTGCCTCGCTAATATCACCATCCACTTCTGTCCTTCGACCTCTTCCTTTGTTTATCACCCGGCCTGTGACCCCCCCCCCCCCGGCTCACAATAGTGGGTCTGATGTCGGCAGGATAGATGGTCTGAACTCTGTGTCTGTCCTAATATAGTCTTTGCTGGCAGTTGAATATCATAAGTAGTTCTATTTGTGATTGGTATTTTAAACACAGACCGACTTCTCTTCTGCAACTTCACCCCCCCCCACCCCACTCTGTACCTGCAGTCCCTCTGCTAGTTGGGGACACTGACTTGGCTCAAACAGAACATCTTGTGTCTGTAAGTGTACCTGTACCTTTAGTTTTGCCGGCTGGAATAGTGATGAACCCACTGCCAGCTTTTACTAGGTCTTCCTCCAGCTTGTCCTCCTCACTCCACATCACCTGCAGGAACACCTCTGTTTTCTTACACTCGAATGAGAAGGTGGCACTCACAGCTTCACTGATGGCACAAGAGGGTTCAATACCCATCTTAAGGACATGCGCAGTCACATTAAACCCAATGATCAGTTGCTGTGCTACCCTGTCTTCATTTGCTGCTAACACAGGAACAAGCAGCTCCACCTGTTGGCCACTATCGGTCGGCAACTTAAAGGTAACCTCAACCCACCCTACGAATGGAACTGCCGTCTGGTTTACTGCCCTCCCGTCCAGGATACTTGTGCCCACCAATTCAGAAAGGTCCCTAATGGTAGTATGTGGCATGTGTTCTTGTGTCCAGTTGTCAATCATTAGCTGACCTGTGACCCAGTGTCCCACAGAGCTTTTGTCTCCACATCATTAAGAAAACAGGTTATAACCTACTTTTTCCCAATTATACTGATCAACTGTGATTGTCCATTAGTGGACAATAGACTGACACTGACTGTTTCTTCTTCCTTGGGAATTTCTGCTTCAGCTGTGAGCCTTAACTCGAACCTTTGAATACTGTCTCTGACCAGTTTATACAGCTCTGATGTTTGGACTTGTGTAGGTGTGGTTGCTACCGTACTAGTGTCATTGTCTACCTGCCCAGTCTTTACCTGGCTGCTTCCCAGTCCAACACTCTGACATGTGTCCACTCACCCCACATTTAAAACAGTGGTCACACTGATCTCCATTGTTAGTGGATTGACAGCTTCTACAGACACGTCTCCGCCTTGCTCTTGGGGTGTGTGTGTGTGTGGGGGGGGGGGGGGGGTATCTAGGAGACCCACTTATAGCCTTCTTGATCTCCTCCATTTCACTTTTCAGTTGTGTAACAATGTCGAGGAGCTCCGACTCGGGGTGAGAAACTGGCTTTTGGGCTTTAGGGGTTTTACCTTTTGTCGGGGGAGCTCTCGTCTTTCCACGCTTCCCACCGCAGCCTCTCAATCTAACTGAGTTTCTGCTCAAACTTCTCAGACTTTAGGTCCTTTGATGTGCTTTCTAAACTCTTCGTGTCATTCCCATTCCAGACTGGCTGCTGTGTTTGTTGTAGATATCAGTAGGTCATCTGTGACAGCAGGATCCTCCAGGTGGCGCTTAAATTGATACTTTCCATCCTGTTTCTACAGCCCTGAGAAACGTCCTCTGAATGAGGTCCAGGCTGTGCTGCTCTTCAATGTCCGGCTCTCTGGATGCCACCAAAAGTCTCTCTTTCAGCTCGAACAGCCCGAAACAAGAAGTTCTGTGGTAATTCATTACTGTGAGGTTTATCAGACGATGATACAAGTCTATGGAACTGTCCTCTTTATAATGTCCTCACAGAACTGTACGCAGCTGAGACAGGGTGAGATCTGACTTAATGTCCATCATATCACGGAAACTCAGTCCGGGACACTACCAGCAGCCTCAATGTGTTTGTTCTTTAGGCCCATATCAGTCTGGTGAATCAGGTTAGAAGAGAACAACTTGTCTTTTTGACCCGTCTCCCCAATCTGCCCGTTGATCCTAAACTCTTGTTTCCCAATCATGACACTCACCTGTTTCCAATTAGGTGTTCTTTGAGCATTCATCAACTTTCCTAGGATTTTGTTGCCCCGTCCCAACTTTTTTGAAATGTCTTTCAGGCATCCATTTCAAAATGAGCAAATATTTGCACAAAAACAATAAACTTTATCAGTTTGAACAGTATAACCCTAACCCTAACAAATTGATATGGTTAGAAAATACTGACATCTTTTTTGCAAAGATCATAAATATTCTTTGCAGAATGTGTTTGCTGCATTTTTTTAACACTATTTGTTCATCCATCCATCCATCCATCCATCCATCCATCCATCCATCCATCCATCCATCCATCCATCCATCCATCCATCCATCCATCCATCCATCCATCCATCCATTTTCTTCCGCTTTATCCGGAGTCGGGTCGCGGGGGCAGCAGCTCAAGCAAAGCCGCCCAGACCTCCCGATCCACACACACCTCCTCCAGCTCCTCCGGGGGAACCCCAAGGCGTTCCCAAGCCAGCCGAGAGATGTTGTCCCTCCAGCGTGTCCTGGGTCTTCCCTGGGTCCTCCTCCCAATGGGACGTGCCTGGAACACATCTCCAGCGAGGAAAAGATGCCCGAGCCACCTCAACTGACTCCTTTCAACGTGGAGGAGCAGCGGCTCAACTCCGAGCTCTTCCCGAGTGACTGAGCTCCTCACCCTATCTCTAAGGGAGCGCCCAGTCACCCTGCGGAGGAAACTCATCTCGGACGTTTGTACTCGCGATCTTGTTCTTTCGGTCATGACCATAGGTGAGGATCGGAACGTAGATCGATCGTTAAATCAAGAGCTTTGCCCCCCTACTCAGCTGCACCAATTCGTCTATTGATCTCACGCTCCATCCGTCCCTCACTCGTGAACAAGACTCCGAGATACTTAAACTCCTCCACTTGAGGCAAGGACACTCCACCGACCTGAAGAGGGCAAAGCACCTTTTTCCGGTCGAGAACCATGGCCTCAGATTTGGAGGTGCTGATTTTCATCCCGGACGCTTCACACTCGGCTGCAAACCGCCCCAGTGCACGCTGAAGGTCATGATTTGACGAAGCCAACAGAACCACATCGTCCGCAAACAGCAGAGACTTTGTGGTGTATTCAATTGAATATAGGTTGAAGAGGATTTGAAAATCATTGTATTCTGTTTTTATTTACATTTCACATAATGTCCCAACTTCATTGGAATTGGGGTTGTATGTGAGTGATCTGAAACTGCCGCATTAAGAGAGGCTATATCAGTATCTAAGATGGTAATACTGCAAATGAAGACCACATCCAGAGTGTCACAGTGGATTGATCCCTGAATGCACTGAAGAAATCTCAACTTTTCCAGATCTGTAAACTGTTATGATGTGACATGGTGAGACTCTAAACTGGAGGTGGACACAAAATGCAGACTCACAGACTGAGGAACTGAGGTAATCAAAAAGGCTTTATCAAAAAAAAACAAAAAAAAAAAAAAACAGGCAAGGATTCGGTACACAGTTTGGCAGTCAGCAGTGTGGAGGTAACAGACAATCGTGAGGCAGGAGAGTGGTTCAGAAAACAAGCAGACTTTGTGTTCACGATGTGGCAGAGATCAGAAAAAACAAGCAAGGTCAAAATACAGTGAGGGAAACAAGACAGAGACAAAACGTGAGGATGAAAATGGAATTCAACAAACTGGCAGAGAACAGGGGGACAGTGAGGGCTTAAATACAAGGCAGGGTAATCAGGGTGTGAATGTGAAACAGGTGCAGGGAAAGTTCTGGAATGGGGCATGACAGCAAGACAATGATGAGTGAAGGCAGGTGCAAGAAAGTGCAGTGAAGAAAAAACAAGACAGACCAAAGCAGGAGAAATTAGTGACAGAAAAACCAACAGCAGATAACATCCATCCATTCATTTTCTTCCGCTTTATCCGAAGTCAGGTCGCGGGGGCAGCAGCTCAAGCAAAGCCGCCCAGACCTCCCGATCCACACACACATCATCCAGCTCCTCCGGGGGAACCCCAAGGCGTTCCCAAGCCAGCCGAGAGATGTAGTCCCTCCAGCGTGTCCTGCGTCTTCCCCGGGGCCTCCTCCCAGTGGGACGTGCCCGGAACACCTCTCCAGCGAGGCATCCAGGGGGCATCCGGAAAAGATGCCCAAGCCACCTCAACTGACTCCTTTCGACGTGTCACCCGGATGATCCTAGGAGCTATGTTGTCGGGGGCTTTGTGCTCCCTGTAGGGTCTCCCAAGGCAAACAGGTCCTAGGTGACGGGTCAGACTAAGGGCAGTTCAGAACCTCCATGACCAGTAAAAGATCAAGGACCGTGACTTCGCCCGGTCTGGCGGAGCCGGGGTCCCACCCTGGAGCCAGGACTGGGGTTGGGGCTCACGCGCGAGCGCCTGGTGGTTGGGCTTTAGCCCATGGGGCCCGGCCGGGCTCAGCCCAAAAGAGTGACGTGGGCCCGCCCTCCTGTGGGTTCACCACCTGCAGAGGGTGCCATGGGGGTCGGGTGCAGAGATGATTGGGTGACGGTCGAGAGCGGGTGGCCCGGCGGCCCGGTCCATGCTCACAGCCCCTGGCTGTTGGGACGTGGAATGTCACAGCAGATAACATAAAATTCCAAAAGAAAGATAAGATCCAAAAACCAACAATAATTAACCTGAACAGAAGAAAGAGGCAAACTAGGAAATAAAATGACAAACCTAAAAAGAGGACAACAAGAAAATAAAAGACTATTACTAAATTAGAACGAAACTAACAATAGCAGAAGGATGACAAATTGTGCAACGAATAACTACACAAAAAATAAAATACAGAGAGCAAAACCAGTGACAAAAGCATTACACAAAGAAGAGATAAACAGAACCAAAATAAGACAAATGACTAAAGTGTAATCACATGAAAAATAAAATAGCAGAATACTCAGGAAAAACCTTGACCGAATAGGGGACAAACCCAGATACAAACTCTAGGCTGAGGCAGAATCTGACATAAACATTTTACTGATGGGATTGGAAAGATTTTTCATGTGGACACTGAAATCAACAGTAATCAGGATCTTACCGTACCAGATCAGACATAAACTCATTAAATTCATCTGTGAATCTGGAAGACTGGCCCGGAAGTCTAGAATCAGTCAGTTGATTAGTTGATAGAACTCAAACACTCAGTGAGAACAGAGAAGCTGTGCGATAGAAACATGAAAAGACTGAATTGGTGTTCAGATGGTCTGGGGAACATCATGGACATGACAGGACGAGGCCGGTCTGTCTGAGTTGAACCTACTGAAAGAAGTCACCCCAAACTTATGACAGAAAATGACCACACAGAAACACTGAATTTCTTTCCTGTGCAGGAGAGAGCGGACGACGAGCCCTTACTCCGTCACTCACCAATCAGCTCTAACATCCTTTCCTGCATTTTATTGAGGCAAAAATGAATACAGGCAGATGCAGAAACATAACCAGAGACATAACATAAAAACATCTTGGAGTCACACAGTCTGCTCTCATACAGATATAACATTATTATGGATTTCTTAATCGGAGACAAAACAGGACCAGATTGAGCTGGTGTGAACAGGGCGCAATGTTCCTGCTCAAGGCTGATCTGTTAATTAAAATGTTGTACTGTGCTCAGTAAACAAGATTTACGCTCTCACACATTCCTCAAGGCAGCAAGAGGTCATTTTACCGTGTGAAAGGTTCAGTGGTTAACTTGGAAAGTAAAATCCAGTAAAATCGCACAGACAGTCAATGGATATAGCAAAGACAGAATTAAAGACATCATAAATTGATAAGTATATTTACATTTTTTTAAGATTTCCCTCCTGTTTATCAATGATAATGTTTATATCCTCACTATCACAAAGCCACCATTTCCATCACTGGATTTTCGGTGGCCCGATCATGTTTATAGAAATGTCAAAATCTTACACTCTGAGGAAGCAATGTTTTCAGCCATCATATTTTCCCACCTGAATGGGGTGACAGGAATCAGGATCAGACTGCAGCAGAGATATGTAATCACAATCTAGCAGCAAACCATTGACTGTACCCGAAATCATTTGTTGGATCAACAATCGTATGAGTGGAATTATGCAGCAAATCATAACACTCATCAGTAAGCAGTTTTAACAGGATATGATACCTTGATCCAGAAAAGAACCACGAGGACCAGCTATTATCTGTAATGAAATCCTTACTCACAGCATTCCTTAACATTCTTAAATTCTGGATGGCCAGACCTATTGAACCTCCATCATCATCGTTGTCAGGAATGAACGTACAACAACTTTCTCCCACCATAGATAGATAGATAGATAGATAGATTTTATTATCATTGTCATTACAACAACAAGATGTCCGCACTCACATTCCACATACAACAGCAATTGATCTATAATTATTACTTGTTTACCGTAATAATAGCACACATCAGAATTAGGACAACACATATACATTTGACATTGTTTATGTGCACTAAACTTGAAACAGTCCGTTTCCCAATTGAGGCAATGTGACTGTGTTGTAGCCGCTGCAACTGTCAAGTCGCGCCGCCAGGCCAGCTTGAGAGGACGAGGCCTGCCGCAGGGAGGCAGGGGCAGGAAAATCGATAAGACTGGAGCATGCTTCGGTCCATGTGTAAGTCTGTCAGTTTATTGTCCTTGTGGGTTGAGATAAGAATAGAGCCAAATAATCTCACCAGAGCCTGGATAAATTCCTCTGGAGGAAAAACAGTGGGCAATTGACCTTGATGCCTGTAGTGTTGCAGCCGAGCAGTGAAAAACACTTTTTACAGTTCCATTCACTCAGCCAAATCCCAATTATGAATTAAGACTATTCCTAATTTTGAATTCATATTCACCGGCCTCCGAAACCTTCAGCTTCAACTGCAAGGCACGCATCAGCTCCAAGATGTCATCCAATTTGCGTCTGAGTTCAAGAGTCAATGCAGTCTGAGAATGCACTGCCTTGCCGACCTCGTTAATCATGACGGACAAGCGACGGCCCGTGGTTCTTGATGCTGCCGTCTTGCCAATTTTCTGGTAGATCAGGGCAGCACATAAGCCAAAAAGTACCAGCCCTGCTACCATGCTACCATAAGACCAAAATTGAATAGGTCCTCGACGTCCTCCACAGAGAAAGGCGCCAAGCATGCCACATGCCAGGAACTCCAGGAGTCGAGGACATAGCCCGCAGGATACATTCCAACTGGGCAGGCAGGATCCTCCGGTCCTGACCTTCTTGTAGAAAAAATGGTGTCAATAGTGTTTAGAGACCAGCTGATCAATTCCATGGTTAATCCAATAATACTCCAATAGATCCAGAATCCAATATAGTTTTGAGGAATTCACAAGTCTAGCGAAGTAGGGACTTGAAGGTTAAAAGCAGAGAGATAAGGGAGAGTGGAGGAGATGCGACCACCCTTGTCGGAGTCCCAAGCATGTCCATGTCACCATGGCACACACACCACCCGAGGCCACAGTTAATTGATCCAAAACCATTCAATCTTGCATTTCCATGATCCTCAGAGCTGACAACTCCGCCCTTATGCCTCTAAGAGCCTCAACAGTGGAGTTCACAAAATAACTAAATCGCAGGTAAGAAATTTTTAAATTATATTTTTTTTGGTGCCTTGGTGGTTATATAGGTGGCAAATCTTTCCATAGCTGGAACAGTTCAAATAATATATCTTTACTTTTTTTTACAGTTCTGTGTTTGGAGAGTAGATGTCTGCTTTCTTTGGTGACATGTCAGGATTTCAGTTCAGTATTTCTGGGCTTGGGGACTGAAGGAATCCAGAACTCTTTTTATGCTGTTTTTCCTTCAGATGTGGTGCATAAATCTGTACTATATCAGTATGTGTAAAGCATGCTGCAGTTGGAAGTACAATAATATGTTATGTACTTTGTCCTGTGTCCTGTTTTTAATGTTTCACACACACACAGGTACGCAGGAATGGAACAGGATTTCCTCATGTTCTGTTCACAAGGAATTAGATGCGTCTGCTTCTCTTCCTGGTCTGGTCTCATCTACTTCTTTGCTCTATTTCAAGCTTGTAGTCCGTCTGCTTCTCATCCTGGCTTGTGTTGATAGGATTCTCCTCAGTTTTAGCTAGTTTCTCATCTGCTTCAGGACACTGGATGGGCTTGGGTGTCTTGTCTGGTTCAACTTTATCTTTGTTCTCTGATCACACTCTGGTCACCCTCTCTTTGGCTGTTGCCTTGGCTCTACAGAGGGACAGACACGGACCTATACAGGCCATCAGCTGACACCTTTACACGTTGTCTCCTTCATCCAGTTCAATGTCTTTCAGATATCATTGCCTTTTGCAGTCGGAGAGATGCACCCAAGATGACCTCTCTGCAATTTTTACTGTAGTGGGAGTGGTTAGCAGCACTTGGAATGAACCCTCCCACTTCGGAGATGACCAGTTCATTCTCTCAATGGCCTTCATCAGTACCCAATCGCTAATCTGGATCAGATTCTCAGCGTCCTGTGCAGAAATAGGAGAATCTGGCATCTTGTTAGCGTGTACAATATTCGTGTGGGACAACACCCGTTTCATATAATCAACTAATCCCTCACTTTCACTATCAGGCCCCGTTATTTCCTGCAAATCTGGTAACCTATAGGGCCTGCCATACAGAATTTCAAATGGCGCAAGTCCAGTTTCTAAGATGGACATTATATGCATGTATAATTTCACCAAATCTATACAATAAACCCAAGTTTCCATTTCTTCCATCCACTTTTTGAGCCTACTTTTAATTGTCCCATTTTGTTATTTTCACTAAACCTGCACTTTGAGGGTGGTAAGCACAGTGTGTTTTTGCATTTATTCCCAAGTGATGCATTAAATGCTGAATGATTTTATTTACAAAGTGTGAGCGTTATCACTGTACAATGTTTCAGGTATCCCATGTCTTGGGATTATATCTCTACAAAGAATCTTTGCTACTGTCAGAGCATCTGCATGTTTAACAGGGAATATCTGTACCCATTTGCTATATGCGTCAGCACTAAACAATATTTTTTTCCCTCACATTGGTTAAATTTAATAATGTCCATGTGAAATGTTTGGAATGGGTATTTAGGTGCTGGGAATTTCCCTCATTTTGGCCTCTCATTTCCCTGTGGGTTGTGTTTTGCACAAATTAAACATGCTCTGCAGTAGTTTTTTTTTTTTTTTTTTTTTGCATATGCCTGAAACCCGAACATTAAAAAATGATGATTAACCAGTCCAATCATGCCCCCTGTAGAGACATGGCACGGCCCATGACTCAAAACAGCATCCCACATAAAGAGGTTGTGGGGCAGGACCGGTTTGCTCGAGGGTTAGGCATAAACGCCATCTTTAGTTTGGTGCACATCATGATACTCCCAAAGAGCCTTTTCTGATGCCAAAGCATTATTTTGCATGTCTTTAAGAATTTGCAAATCTATGCTGTCAGTTGCAGAGAACAGAACCGTCAGCGCCCCCTGGGCTGCAGATTTATCAGTCTCATCTGCAAATGATTCCCACAGGAAATGGGGTCCTGACCGGTAGTATGCACAGTGCACTTACAGATGGCAATGGCCGCGGGGATGAACTGCTTGCAATAGGGACAGTAATAGATCTTTGTGTAGCACTGGTTTTCCTGATGATGAAATCATCCCTCTATTTTTCCAATAATGAGCAAAAACATGAACTTTAGAGAAGGCATACTGACTATCAGTGTATACAGTCGCTGTTCTGTCTTTCATTAATTTGCAGGCCTCAGTCAAGGCTATGAGCTCTGCAGCCTGCGCTGACAGGTGGTTTGGTAAAGATTGAACAATAAAGATTTCATCAGCAGAGCATACAGCATAGCCTGAAGCATTAGTACAATCAGGATTTTTCTTACAGGACCCATCAACAAAAATAACTTCAGAATCAGGAAGTGACGTATCTCTCAAATCAGAATGGAGTTTATGAATCTCCTCAGTGTCAGTGAAACAGTCATGTGGTTGACCTTCATATGTGAAAGCAAAATTGACTCTCATTGTGAATTGGAACAAAGAAAAATGCCCTGCTTATATCCACCACTAAAAACCACAAAGCTTGAGGATTCAGAGAGTTCAGCAGCATGTAGATCTGAAACACAGGGAGCTCTTTGGACAACTCAGCATTGACAGCTTGAAGGTCCTGCACCATTCTCCAATCCACAGAGGGAGGTGCTTTTTTTTCACAAGAAATATAGGTGTATTATGCGGTGAGTCTGGACACTCAATTAGCACTCCCACGGACAACAAATCCTCAATTACAGGCTTTATGCCTTCAACCAGAAGAGGCTTCAAAGGGTGCTGTCACATGCAAGGTCTGTATTCAGATTCAGGTTGTATTTGGATTGGTTATGTTCCTTTAATTAGCCCTACGTCTGTAGGTCCCTGAGACCATAGAAGTCCGGAACAGTGGTTAAGTCATTGTTATTCTGCATATACTCCATTGACCAGCAGAGTCACTGCAGGTCTGTCAGTATTATCACAAAGTAGAATGTCAGTCAAGGCACACAAATCATCTGTACTACGTACATTCCCGATTATCCACCTCATGTCCCTCTTCTACATACTGAAACTGTTCATTATTGTCCAAACGACCTGGTCTATGACGTCGCTAGCACACTTCATCCTGACTGAATCCATCAAAGTCACTATGTCCCCGACCTCGGCTCCGACACGAAAACTCCTTTGTCCAGTAAAAAAACACGTCTCCTGGTTGTGTCCAGTCAGTTAACATAATGTCACCAGAAGTCTTTATGTTCTTTTTTTGTTCCTTTGTCAGCATAGGTGGCATGGGTAACACAATCAGCCAATGTTTCACTAAGCGAATACAACATAATGCTTATTCACCCACTAATGTATGCTGAAATCTGCAAGCAGTGCATTTGTCAGTTGTTGTCTATATGGCCTGTCGTCATCTTGAGTTGCTTGCAACCCACCATGTGTTTTGAACACCTTTGTCCTTCCTATAACGAAGTCCTCACCATCTTTTAGTCTTATGTTCCCACTTTCACAATAAGCTGGTGTCTTGTTAAATTTGGTTCACATACAGCTGTCCTGTGAGTGTCCAGCGCTCCACTGTCAGGTGCCAGAACTTTAGTGGGATCATTTACATTCATAGGTGACCAATGTCCCCTCACTGTCGTTACCCAATGTGTTTTTAGGACCCTCACCGTCTATAGACATATCATGTACGGAAAACAACACACATAGTGGCACCTTGCCTCCCAAAGGAAACCCATCAGAGGTGAGGGTGCGGCGTGGCAGGAGGAGAAGGGGGGGGGGGGGGGGGGGGTGAAATTTTGAAGCTGCCCTCAGCTGCTGTGCATGTGCACGTGCACGCTTCTCCCCAACACCATAGCTAAAAAATAAGACTTTCAAGACTTTCACGATCACTTAAAGTATATCAGATAAGCAAAATAAACCAACTCTTCTAAAAAAAAACTAGAAAAACGTCCACAGGTCCAAAATGACCTGTGTCCCATTACACTCAACAGATTATGTACACATGTACAGGGTTGGGAGGGTTACTTTAAAAATGTATTCCGATACAGTTACTAGTTACCTGTTGAAAAATGTAATCAGTAACGTAATCAAAGTACCATAATATTAAAGTAATGTAATTTGATTACTTTCAATTACTTCTGGATTACTCCAATATCAAATATCAATCAATCAATCAACTTTTTTCTTGTATAGCGCCAAATCACAACAAACAGTTGCCCCAAGGCGCTCCACATTGCAAGGCAAGGCCATACAATAATTATGAAACAGTCTACGTCTAAAGCAACATAACCAAGGGATGGTCCAGGGTCACCCGATCCAGCCCTAACTATAAGCCTTAGCGAAAAGGAAAGTTTTAAGCCTAATCTTAAAAGTAGAGAGGGTATCTGTCTCCCTGATCTGAATTGGGAGCTGGTTCCACAGGAGAGGAGCCTGAAAGCTGAAGGCTCTGCCTCCCATTCTACTCTTACAAACCCTAGGAACTACAAGTAAGCCCGCAGTCTGAGAGCGAAGCGCTCTAATGGGGTAATATGGTACTACGAGGTCCCTAAGATAAGATGGGACCTGATTATTCAAAACCTTATAAGTAAGAAGAAGAATTTTAAATTCTATTCTAGCATTAACAGGAAGCCAATGAAGGGAGGCCAACATGGGTGAGATATGCTCTCTCCTGCTAGTCCCCGTCAGTACTCTAGCTGCAGCATTCTGAACCAACTGAAGGCTTTTTAGGGAACTTTTAGGACAACCTGATAATAATGAATTACAATAGTCCAGCCTAGAGGAAACAAATGCATGAATTAGTTTTTCAGCATCACTCTGAGACAAGACCTTTCTGATTTTAGAGATATTGCGTAAATGCAAAAAGGCAGTCCTACATATTTGTTTAATATGCGCTTTGAATGACATATCCTGATAAAAAATAACTCCAAGATTTCTCACAGTATTACTAGAGATCAGGGAAATGCCATCCAGAGTAACGATCTGGTTAGACACCATGCTTCTAAGATTTGTGGGGCCAAGTACAATAACTTCAGTTTTATCTGAGTTTAAAAGCAGGAAATTAGAGGTCATCCATGTCTTTATGTCTGTAAGACAATCCTGCAGTTTAGCTAATTGGTGCGTATCCTCTGGCTTCATGGATAGATAAAGCTGGGTATCATCTGCGTAACAATGAAAATTTAAGCAATACCGTCTAATAATACTGCCCAAGGGAAGCATGTATAAAGTGAATAAAATTGGTCCTAGCACAGAACCTTGTGGAACTCCATAATTAACTTTAGTCTGTGAAGAAGATTCCCCATTTACATGAACAAACTGTAATCTATTAGACAAATATGATTCAAACCACCGCAGCGCAATGCCTTTAATACCTATGACATGCTCTAATCTCTGTAATAAAATTTTATGGTCAACAGTATCAAAAGCAGCACTGAGGTCCAACAGAACAAGCACAGAGATAAGTCCACTGTCCGAAGCCATAAGAACATCATTTCTAACCTTCACTAATGCTGTTTCTGTACTATGATGAATTCTAAAACCTGACTGAAACTCTTCAAATAGACCATTCCTCTGCAGGTGATCAGTTAGCTGTTTTACAACTACCCTCTCAAGAATCTTTGAGAGAAAAGGAAGGTTGGAGATTGGCCTATAATTAGCTAAGATAGCTGGGTCAAGTGATGCTTTTTAAGTAATGGTTTAATTACTGCCACCTTAAAGGCCTGTGGTACATAACCAACTAACAAAGATAGATTGATCATATTTAAGATTGAAGCATTAAATAATGGTAGGACTTCCTTGAGCAGCCTGGCAGGAATGGGGTCTAATAAGCATGTTGATGGTTTGGATGAAGTAACTAATGAAAATAACTCAGACAGAACAATCGGAGAGAAAGAGTCTAACCAAATACCGGCATCACTGAAAGCAGCCAAAGATAACGATACATCTTTGGGATGGTTATGAGTAATTTTTTCTCTAATAGTCAAAATTTTGTTAGCAAAGAAAGTCATGAAGTCATTACTAGTTAAAGTTAATGGAATACTCAGCTCAATAGAGCTCTGACTCTTTGTCAGCCTGGCTACAGTGCTGAAAAGAAACCTGGGGTTGTTCTTATTTTCTTCAATTAGTGATGAGTAGAAAGATGTCCTAGCTTCACGAAGGGCTTTCTTATAGAGCAACAAACTCTTTTTCCAGGCTAAGTGAAGATCTTCTAAATTAGTGAGACGCCATTTCCTCTCCAACTTACGGGTTATCTGCTTTAAGCTACGAGTTTGTGAGTTATACCACGGAGTCAGACACTTCTGATTTAAAGCTCTCTTTTTCAGAGGAGCTACAGCATCCAAAGTTGTCTTCAATGAGGATGTAAAACTATTGACAAGATACTCTAACTCCCTTACAGAGTTTAGGTAGCTACTCTGCTCTGTGTTGGTATATGACATTAGAGAACATAAAGAAGGAATCATATCCTTAAACCTAGTTACAGCGCTTTCTGAAAGACTTCTAGTGTAATGAAACTTATTCCCCACTGCAGGGTAGTCCATCAGGGTAAATGTAAATGTTATTAAAAAATGATCAGACAAAAGGGAGTTTTCAGGGAATACTGTTAAGTCTTCTATTTCCATACCATAAGTCAGAACAAGATCTAAAATATGATTAAAGTGGTGGGTGGACTCATTTACTTTTTGAGCAAAGCCGATAGAGTCTAATAATAGATTAAATGCAGTGTTGAGGCTGTCATTCTCAGCATCTGTGTGGATGTTAAAATCGCCCACTATAATTATCTTATCTGAGCTAAGCACTAAGTCAGACAAAAGGTCTGAAAATTCACAGAGAAACTCACAGTAACAACCAGGTGGACGATAGATAATAACAAATAAAACTGGTTTTTGGGACTTCCAATTTGGATGGACAAGACTAAGAGACAAGCTTTCAAATGAATTAAAGCTCTGTCTAGGTTTTTGATTAATTAATAAGCTGGAATGGAAGATTGCTGCTAATCCTCCGCCCCGGCCCGTGCTACGAGCATTCTGACAGTTAGTGTGACTCGGGGGTGTTGACTCATTTAAACTAACATATTCATCCTGCTGTAACCAAGTTTCTGTTAGGCAGAATAAATCAATACGTTGATCAATTATTATATCATTTACCAACAGGGACTTAGAAGAAAGAGACCTAATGTTTAATAGACCACATTTAACTGTTTTAGTCTGTGGTGCAGTTGAAGGTGCTATATTATTTTTTCTTTTTGAATTTTTATGCTTAAATAGATTTTTGCTAGTTATTGGTGGTCTGGGAGCAGGCACCGTCTCTACGGGGATGGGGTAATAAGGGGATGGCAGGGGGAGAGAAGCTGCAGAGAGGTGTATAAGACCACAGCTCTGCCTCCTGGTCCCAACGCTAGACAGTCACAGTTTGGAGGATCCCAAAAAATTGGCCAGATTTCTAGAAATGAGAGCTGCTCCATCCAAAGTGGGATGGATGCCGTCTCTCCTAACAAGACCAGGTTTTCCCCAGAAGCTTTGCCAATTATCAATGAAGCCCACCTCATTTTTTGGACACCACTCAGACAGCCAGCAATTCAAGGAGAACATGCGGCTAAACATGTCACTCCCGGTCTGATTGGGGAGGGGCCCAGAGAAAACTACAGAGTCCGACATTGTTTTTGCAAAGTTACACACCGATTTAATGTTAATTTTAGTGACCTCCGATTGGCGTAACCGGGTGTCATTACTGCCGACGTGAATTACAATCTTACCAAATTTACGCTTAGCCTTAGCCAGCAATTTCAAATGTCCTTCGATGTCGCCTGCTCTGGCCCCCGGAAGACAATTGACAATGGTTGCTGGTGTCGCTAACTTCACATTTCTCAAAACAGAGTCGCCAATAACCAGAGTTTGATCCTCGGCGAGTGTATCGTCGAGTGGGGAAAAACGGTTAGAGATGTGAACGGGTTGACGGTGTACACGGGGCTTCTGTTTAGGGCTACGCTTCCTCCTCACAGTCACCCAGTCAGCCTGCCTTCCCGACTGCACGGGGTCTGCCAGGGGGGAACTAACGGCGGCTAAGCTACCTTGGTCCGCACCGACTACAGGGGCCTGGCTAGCTGTAGAATTTTCCACGGTGCGGAGCCGAGCCTCCAATTCGCCCAGCCTGGCCTCCAAAGCTACGAATAAGCTGCACTTATTACATGTACCGTTACTGCTAAAAGAGGCCGAGGAATAACTAAACATTTCACACCCAGAGCAGAAAAGTACGGAAGAGACAGGAGAAGCCGCCATGCTAAAACGGCTAAGAGCTAGTAGCTACGCTAAGCTAGCGGATTCCCAAACAGGGAATCCGACACTAGACAGGCTGTGGAGCAGCACAGGTAACGCACGACAACAGTGCTAAAATAAAATAAAAATCCACTAGACAGGCTGTGGAGCAGCACAGGTAACGCACAACAACAGTGCTAAAAAATAAAATAAAATAAAAATAAAAATCCACTGGACAGGCTGTGGAGCAGCACAGGCAACGCACGACAACAGTGCTAAAACAAAATAAAAATCCACTAGACAGGCTGTGGAGCAGCACAGGCAACGCACGACAACAGTGCTAAAACAAAATAAAAATCCACTAGACAGGCTGTGGAGCAGCACAGGTAACGCACGACAACAGTGCTAAAATAAAATAAAAATCCACTAGACAGGCTGTGGAGCAGCACAGGTAACGCACAACAACAGTGCTAAAAAATAAAATAAAATAAAAATAAAAATCCACTGGACAGGCTGTGGAGCAGCACAGGTAACGCACGACAACAGTGCTAAAACAAAATAAAAATCCACTAGACAGGCTGTGGAGCAGCACAGGTAACGCACGACAACAGTGCTAAAACAAAATAAAAATCCACTAGACAGGCTGTGGAGCAGCACAGGTAACGCACGACAACAGTGCTAAAACAAAATAAAATCCACTAGACAGGCTGTGGAGCAGCACAGGTAACGCACAACAACAGTGCTAAAACAAAATAAAAATCCACTAGGACAGGCTGTGGAGCAGCACAGGTAACGCACGACAACAGTGCTAAAACAAAATAAAAATCCACTGGACAGGCTGTGGAGCAGCACAGGTAACGCACAACAACAGTGCTAAAACAAAATAAAAATCCACTGGACAGGCTGTGGAGCAGCACAGGTAACGCACAACAACAGTGCTAAAAAATAAATAAAAATCCACTAGACAGGCTGTGGAGCAGCACAGGTAACGCACAACAACAGTGCTAAAACAAAATAAAAATCCACTGGACAGGCTGTGGAGCAGCACAGGTAACGCACAACAACAGTGCTAAAAAAATAAAATAAAATAAAAATAAAAATCCACTGGACAGGCTGTGGAGCAGCACAGGCAACGCACGACAACAGTGCTAAAACAAAATAAAATCCACTGGACAGGCTGTGGAGCAGCACAGGTAACGCACAACAACAGTGCTAAAAAAATAAAATAAAATAAAATAAAAATCCACTGGACAGGCTGTGGAGCAGCACAGGCAACGCACAACAACAGTGCTAAAACAAAATAAAAATCCACTGGACAGGCTGTGGAGCAGCACAGGTAACGCACAACAACAGTGCTAAAAAAATAAAATAAAATAAAAATAAAAATCCACTGGACAGGCTGTGGAGCAGCACAGGCAACGCACGACAACAGTGCTAAAACAAAATAAAAATCCACTGGACAGGCTGTGGAGCAGCACAGGTAACGCACAACAACAGTGCTAAAAAAATAAAATAAAATAAAAATAAAAATCCACTGGACAGGCTGTGGAGCAGCACAGGCAACGCACGACAACAGTGCTAAAACAAAATAAAAATCCACTAGACAGGCTGTGGAGCAGCACAGGTAACGCACGACAACAGCGCCCAAAAAAATAAAATAAAAATCAAAATCCACTGGACAGGCTGTGGAGCAGCACAGGTAACGCACGACAACAGTGGTAAAAAATAAAATAAAAATCCAATAAAAATCCACTGGACAGGCTGTGGAGCAGCACAGGTAACGCACAACAACAGTGCTAAAAAATAAAATAAAATAAAAATAAAAATCCACTGGACAGGCTGTGGAGCAGCACAGGTAACGCACGACAACAGTGCTAAAACAAAATAAAATCCACTAGACAGGCTGTGGAGCAGCACAGGTAACGCACGACAACAGTGCTAAAAGAAAATAAAAATCCACTAGACAGGCTGTGGAGCAGCACAGGCAACGCACGACAACAGTGCTAAAACAAAATAAAAATCCACTAGACAGGCTGTGGAGCAGCACAGGTAACGCACGACAACAGTGCTAAAACAAAATAAAAATCCACTAGACAGGCTGTGGAGCAGCACAGGTAACGCACGACAACAGTGCTAAAACAAAATAAAAATCCACTAGACAGGCTGTGGAGCAGCACAGGTAACGCACAACAACAGTGCTAAAACAAAATAAAATCCACTGGACAGGCTGTGGAGCAGCACAGGTAACGCACAACAACAGTGCTAAAAAATAAAATAAAAATCCACTAGACAGGCTGTGGAGCAGCACAGGTAACGCACAACAACAGTGCTAAAACAAAATAAAAATCCACTGGACAGGCTGTGGAGCAGCACAGGTAACGCACAACAACAGTGCTAAAACAAAATAAAAATCCACTGGACAGGCTGTGGAGCAGCACAGGTAACGCACAACAACAGTGCTAAAAAAATAAAATAAAATAAAAATAAAAATCCACTGGACAGGCTGTGGAGCAGCACAGGCAACGCACGACAACAGTGCTAAAACAAATAAAAATCCACTAGACAGGCTGTGGAGCAGCACAGGTAACGCACGACAACAGCGCCCAAAAAATAAAATAAAAATCAAAATCCACTGGACAGGCTGTGGAGCAGCACAGGTAACGCACGACAACAGTGGTAAAAATAAAATAAAAATCCAATAAAAATCCACTGGACAGGCTGTGGAGCAGCACAGGTAACGCACGACAACAGTGCTAAAAAATAAAATAAAAATCCACTGGACAGGCTGTGGAGCAGCACAGGTAACACACGACAACAGTGCTAAAAAAAAATAAATAAATAAAAAAAATAAATAAATAAAATAAAATAATAAAATAAAAATCCACTAGACAGGCTGTGGAGCAGCACAGGCAACGCACGACAACAGTGCTAAAACAAAATAAAAATCCACTAGACAGGCTGTGGAGCAGCACAGGTAACGCACGACAACAGTGCTAAAATAAAATAAAAATCCACTAGACAGGCTCTGGAGCAGCACAGGTAACACACGACAACAGTGCTAAAATAAAATAAAAATCCACTAGACAGGCTGTGGAGCAGCACAGGTAACGCACGACAACAGTGCTAAAATAAAATAAAATCCACTAGACAGGCTGTGGAGCAGCACAGGTAACGCACGACAACAGTGCTAAAATAAAATAAAAATCCACTAGACAGGCTGTGGAGCAGCACAGGTAACGCACAACAACAGTGCTAAAAAATAAAATAAAATAAAAATAAAAATCCACTGGACAGGCTGTGGAGCAGCACAGGCAACGCACGACAACAGTGCTAAAACAAAATAAAAATCCACTAGACAGGCTGTGGAGCAGCACAGGTAACGCACGACAACAGTGCTAAAATAAAATAAAAATCCACTAGACAGGCTCTGGAGCAGCACAGGTAACACACGACAACAGTGCTAAAATAAAATAAAAATCCACTAGACAGGCTGTGGAGCAGCACAGGTAACGCACGACAACAGTGCTAAAATAAAATAAAATCCACTAGACAGGCTGTGGAGCAGCACAGGTAACGCACGACAACAGTGCTAAAATAAAATAAAAATCCACTAGACAGGCTGTGGAGCAGCACAGGTAACGCACAACAACAGTGCTAAAAAATAAAATAAAATAAAATAAAAATCCACTGGACAGGCTGTGGAGCAGCACAGGCAACGCACGACAACAGTGCTAAAACAAAATAAAAATCCACTAGACAGGCTGTGGAGCAGCACAGGTAACGCACGACAACAGTGCTAAAATAAAATAAAAATCCACTAGACAGGCTCTGGAGCAGCACAGGTAACACACGACAACAGTGCTAAAATAAAATAAAAATCCACTAGACAGGCTGTGGAGCAGCACAGGTAACGCACGACAACAGTGCTAAAATAAAATAAAATCCACTAGACAGGCTGTGGAGCAGCACAGGTAACGCACGACAACAGTGCTAAAAAAAAATAAAAATCCACTAGACAGGCTGTGGAGCAGCACAGGTAACGCACGACAGCAGTGCTAAAACAAAATAAAAATCCACTAGACAGGCTGTGGAGCAGCACAGGTAACGCACGACAACAGCGCCCAAAAAAATAAAATAAAAATCAAAATCCACTGGACAGGCTGTGGAGCAGCACAGGTAACGCACGACAACAGTGCTAAAAAAAAAAATAAATAAAAATAAAAATCCACTGGACAGGCTGTGGAGCAGCACAGGTAACGCACGA